>NW_010243684.1:1585-9739 GCF_000690775.1 Eurypyga helias | reverse complement strand
TGGGGAATGCGATGGAGAGGGGAGGGGGCGGCCTGGCTGTCCTGCTGGGGGCTGTAGCAGCCCCAGCAATATCGCTCTGTTCTTGTGCTGTCCCAGTCCCGGGCAGGAGGGCTGGGAGAAGGGAGTTGGAGGAGAAAATGCTGCAGCTTGTGGGAGAGCATAGGGGGCTGGCTACAGGGCTGGGAACAAGCTGCAGGGTCTAGGCCCATCACCCAGCCCCGGGGCTGGGCTGTTCCCTTGACCTCAGTCCCTACCTTCTCCCTGCTGCTTTTTGGTTTCAGCGGGCTTGAGGGTTGGGTCAGGCACAGCAGCCTGTGGCTCTGCTGGCCCCGTCCACGGTGTGCGCTGCGAGGGGAGCAGGCACAGTGTGCTGTTAGGTGAGCGTACTGGGTAGGAGTAGCGTCCCGGGCTGGAGGAGGCCGTTGGTGGCAAAGGTGCGAGCAGGGTGTCTGGGACTGTAGGGGAGCATGAGCCCCAGGGGACGATACAAACCCTGTCCTTCTCCAGCCGTTCGCCCCAGGAGGAGGCAGATTCGGCTCCTAACTGTTGTCGCTTCTCTCCCTGGTTCTCTTGCCCTCCGTGCTCAGGCTTGAGGGGTGCAGGTAAGGTTGTTCCCATCTCCTTCCCCCTGTATCGAAAGGCTACGCCAAGCGGTTTTCCCTCCCTGCTCCCTGCCTGGCACCCTGCACACCCCTGCGCTTTCCCCACCGCTTCTGGAGCTGCCGAGTGTCTTCCCAATGCTTTGCCTGACCTCGCCGCTCCCACACGCCGCTTCCCTGCTCCCAGCACACTAACCAGCACAAACCCGGCTGCAGCCGCATGCACCCCCTGCCACCCGCTGTCCTGAGCGGCCGTGTTGGCTCCGCTCCCCGGCTGGGATGGATGCTGGCTCTCCCGGGCTGGGACCTGCTTGCTTGGGGCGGGAGGGGAAGGAGCTGGTGCTGAGCGATGGGCAGGGAGGTCAGGGGGGTGGAGGAAGGGGAGCTGTTTGGGGAGGGCAGACAGGGACTGATGGGCATGAACAGGACAAGATCCTGTCCCCTCTGCCCAGCTGGCAGAGGGAGGCAGAGGGACCCGGGGACCGGATCCTGCCCAGATCCACAGTGAGCCCATCTCTGCTCTCTGCCGGGGGGGACAGCACTGTGGTTTCTCGGTTCTTCCAACTGCAATGGCACTGGTCCCTGTGCTTTTGCAGCTGATGGAAAGGTGGCTGGGGAGGGCAGCCAGGAGCAGGAGGTGGTGGGAAGGGGCACACTGGTCACTGGGCCTTTTCTGAGCAGCAACTGGAGTCTGCTCCAGGCTCCTGCTCCCTTCCTTGGCCATGCTGCTGCCCTCTCCCAGCCATGGGCACCTGGGTGGGCTCTCGTGCCCAATCCCGTCCCCAGGAGGGCCTGATCCACAGTCCTGCCGGGTACACCGGCGTCACTCGTGTTCCTCTTGCTCAAAGAGTGCATGGGGACAGTCCTGGCTCAGGACACTGCTCTCTCTGTCGGCTTCAGCAGCACTTTTGGTGGTGGTTACCAGCTGATCCCGTTCTTCACTGGTGTCTCCGTGGCTGTGCAGCTACAGTGGGGCCCCAGCCAGGGACTGCGGTCTTGTGCTGGGCACTGAACCCACACTGCGGGGCGAGGGGTCCTCCATCCCACTCAACTGCAGGGGCTCGTCTCTGGGGCAGGTTTGCCAGCCCCCCAGCAGGCGTGTTGTCCTTCCAGGGTGACTTTGCCCTGCAGAGAGGCAGGACCTCAGCAGGCATTGCAGGCGGTCAGCTGGGGGATGTCTACAGCTACAGAGGCTTCAGTAGTTCAGGGTCAGACATGCCCTGGGGACACAGACACGTCCCCACCAGGAGCCAGGGGCTCCAGCCCAAGCCCTGCCAAGTCACCAACTCCTCTGCAGTTCTGCGTGATGATGCCTGGTGCGAGGCGGCCCTGAAGCACACGCAGGAGGGAGGGGATGGGGGCAGCGTGCCGAGGTGATACAGACCAAGGAGGGGGAATGGTTTGCACTGGTGCAAAGCAGGAGGATGCTGGGGTGTTACAGGCCCTTCCCGTCACTTGCTGTTTGGGGTTCCATGTATCCTGTGAAATCCATGTATCATGTGCTGGATTTCAGGCATGCCCTTCCTCACGGTTTTAGGTGCAGCCATCAGACACTGTGATGAGGAGAAGGGCTGGCTGGAGCCAGACCTCTTCAACTGCACGTCACCTGCCTTCAAGGAGCTCTCCATGCTGGTAATCCCCCCTCGGCTCTGCAACCCTGACATGAGCCATATGAACAAGGGCTCACAGCCAGGTTTCAAAGATCTCAGTTCTCTGTGGGCACCCAGAGTAGGGCCTTGCTACAGTGCTCAGCACCTTTCTCTTCCTGTCTCCTGCCCCCAGACCCATCCCGTGGGAGCACTGGTCTGAGCTGAAGTTTGCTTTGATTTAGTCTCATCTCTTGAGTGGCCCCATCAGAAATGACCTGTGTCCTGCCCCAGTATTTGAGAGAAAAACAAATAACCCCAAGCAGAGCTGGATTGTTTGAAGCTGGCAGGATGTCTGCCCCGTGGGAAAACCATAGCCCCCATAGACCCTTCAGTGACAAATCCCTTTGAATTATCCAGGCAAGTTTATTAAACACTTGCATCCCACTGAGGCTGAAGTGTAACTGAAGCCGGGAGAGCTTCCAGGGAAGTATCACTAGATGCTTGCCCTGCCCTTCATCTCCTGAGTGTCTGTCACGTATGGTGCTGGGTTAGCTGGGCCTGACCCAGTGCAACCCCTGATGTGTTGCTGGGGGCTGTTTGTCTGCCAGAGATGCTTCCTCTTCTAGCGACCACCACTGTGAGTCTCCCTGGCTTGTGCCATAGTTTCAGAAATCATCTCTGGGCCAAGCGGTGCCCACAGCATCCTGGTTTCCCAGGAGGAACCACTTAATTGTTTAATCCTCTCCTTTTTCCCCACTGGCAGCTGGAGGGCTTGGAGAGGAACGAGACTGAGCTCAACACAATTGAAGCCAAGAAGCTGGCCCACCGGCTCCGGGCTGTGACAGACCACATGGACCACTACTTTGGCAACGACGTGCACATCACTTTCCGCCTGCTGTCCCGCCTCATGGCCTTTGAGAGCCGGCAGCGTGGCTTTGGCCTGACAGCCACGCAGGATGCCCACTTCAATGAGGTGAGTCCTTCCCCCAGGTCAGGGCAGCTGCTGATGCTGCACTGGCTGATGGGCATGGCGGGTGGGGGCCTGTCGTAGCAGAAAGTACCCCCTTACCCGAGCCCTTGTGCACCAGCTGGGCAGAGAACACAGTGCTGCAGCCTGGGGATAGTCAGGAGGGGGCCCAAAGGCAGCGCTTCCCTCACTCCCTGCCCCACATCTCTCTCATGCAGAACCTGCTGCGTGCGGGCAGCTCTGTGCTGGCGCCCGAGAACCGGGAACACTGGGCCATGCTGCCCCACGGGGAGCATGGCAGCGCCAGCCTCATGGAGCAGCTGCGGGACTACTCGGGCACACTGGCCAGCAACATGAAACTCACCTACCTCAACCCCGTTGGCGTCGTCACCCCCAACATCAGTGAGTAGGAGCTGGCTGGTGCAGCGGCCTGGCTGGGGTGCAGAGGCACTCCCATCACAGCCCATCTCCCTCGTCTCACTGCACCTCAGCAAGGGTGCTGGTCCCAGGCTCTTCACCTCCTCGGTGGCTCTCAAATGTGGGGAGGTGGTGTTGGAGACGTCCTGGTTCCATCCCTGCCTAGAGCAGCCCACACACCACCAAGAGCCAGCAGAGCCAGGAGCGTGCTGCCCGCTCCCAGTTACCCCAGTCCAACCTGAGTCTCTAATGAAAAAGCCACTGGCCCCAGTGGCAGAAGTAGCCTGCCCTATGGCAGAGCAAGGATCTGGGCTGGGAAGGAGCATGTAGATGCTGGGATCATTGTGCCCGGCCACGGGACATATCCACAACCCAGCCTGTGGCTGATAAGGTCCCTTTGCTGGTGATGTCAAACCCGGGGTGGTCTTGAGCGTGGCTGCTCTCCAGGTGGCCACCCCAGAGCTGACTTTCACTCCCTTGCTCCTCCGCAGTGCTGAGCATCGATCGCATGGAGAACCACTCCCACATCCGCCGGCGCTACCCGCGCTACCACAGCAGCCTCTTCCGCGGCCAGCCCGCCTGGGACCCCCACACCCACGTCGTGCTGCCGCTGTCGGTGCTGAGCCCCCTGAAAGCTGAAGGTGAGTGTGTGAGCATCACTCGGGGAACAGCGTCACCCCTAAGAGCTCAGAGCTCTGACCACCACATCCCCAAGGCTCCTGGGGTGGGGCTCACCAGCTGCCTTCAGAGCAGCGTGTGTTCTCACCGTCCCCGTGTGCCTCAGCTGCCCCCACAGCAATGCCCACGCCGGCGGGGGGCGAAGGGAACTACACTGTGGAGAACTACTCCCCAAGGCAGGCACCGCCAGAGCCTGAGCCCGCTCTCACTGTGATCATCCTCATCATGTACCGCACCCTTGGGGGGCTGCTGCCTGCGCGCTACCAGGTGGATCGCCGCAGCATCAGGTACGTTACCCCCTTGCCCTCCACAAGTGCCCGTGGAGAGAGGCTGGCTGGACTCTGCTCTGCCCCACTGGCACTTGCCGAGTCTGGGAACCTGTTAAACCATGACAGGAGCCCAGTGGCTTGGGATTGGTCCTGCTGTCCCAGCCTGCTTCCCACCTTGGTGCTGCTCTGCCCTGTGTTTCCTGATAGAAACCCCGTGGTGTGGTTCCTTCCCAGACGTCGGTGCAGGATGTCTGGGAAGTCCCCAGAGGGATGCAGCTGCCAGGCACGGTGACAGTAGAGCTGTGCTGCTCCTTGCAGGCTCCCCAAGAATCCCGTGATGAACTCCCCCATCGTGAGCGTGTCTGTGTTCAGCAATCACACCTTCCTGCGGGGGCCCCTGGACAGCCCTCTCGTGCTGGAATTTCGCCTGCTGAAGACGGCCAACAGGAGCAAACCTCTCTGTGTCCAGTGGAACCACTCCAACCCGTGAGTCAAGCACAGCTGGGCTGCTCGCTTTGAGCTGCTTTCCCCAGGAATCACCTGCTTCCCTGAGTCTCCCTGGCCATGACAGGCTGCGTGCCTGGGCAGCACCGGGACGTGGGCGTTTCTGCCCTCTCCCAGGGCTTTTTTTCCTGCTTGGAGGGCACAGCAGGGTCCCTGCAGGGCTCTGGCTCCAGTGCCTCAGCTGTAGGAGTGCAGTTGTATCTGCTGATAGCAAAGCCTTGCCAACACCCCCTCTGCTCCGTGCTTCCTTCCTCACACACCACGCTCACCTGTCTTCTCTCCTGAGTGCGCTCTGCTTTTTGGTGGCTGCAGGACCAACCCCTCTGGCTTCTGGACAGCCAGAGACTGTGAGCTCGTGTACCGAAACACCACGCATGTCCACTGCCAGTGCTCCCAGTTTGGCACCTTCGGGGTTCTGATGGACAGCTCGCACCGAGAGGTAACCCCAGCCGGCGGGACTGGAGCGGGGGTGGGGGCTGTTAGCCACTGGGTCCTACAATAAGCAGGCACAGGAAAATTCTCTGTGGGACACAAGTAGAGCTCAGCAGGCTTCCCGCATCTCTCCCTAACGCCACCATTTACCTTTGGTTCTCTGCTGCTGCAGCAACTGGAAGGTGACCTGGAGACGCTGGCAATTGTCACCTATTCCTTGGTTGCTCTCTCCTTGGTGGCTCTGCTGCTGACCTTCTCCTTCCTGACCTGCCTCAAAGGCCTCAAGTCCAACACACGTGGCATTCACTCCAACATATCAGTCACCCTCTTCTTCTCTGAGCTGCTCTTTCTCCTGGGCATCAACCGCACTGAGAACCAGGTCTGTGGGCTTGAACCAGCACGCCCGTGGGGCTGGGGGAAAGTTGTGGGTGGTGCAGTTCGCCTTGGCCCAGTGGGACCGTCTCTGAGTGGCATTTGTTTCCCCAGTTTCTTTGCACTGTGATTGCCATCCTCCTCCACTGCTTCTTCCTCTCCACCTTCGCCTGGCTCTTCGTCCAGGGCCTCCACATCTACCGCATGCAGACGGAAGCCCGCAACGTCAACTTCGGGGCCATGCGCTTCTAGGGGGTGCCCGCCATCATCACGGGTAAGAGCTGCCTGTCCCGCAGCCGTGCCAAGCGTGCCGGTTTTCAGCAGCCTGCTGATCCCCCGGGGGTGCCCAGCTCAGCCGGTGGGGAGAGCTGAGGTGGGCTTGCCGTGGCCGGCCATTCTGTGGGGGTCAGCTGGGGCCCACGTATCAGGGGCTGTCATCTTGTTTCCTGTAGAGAAGTAATTCCTCAGTGCGCCTCCCCAGGGCTTCTTTGGGCACAAGGCTCCTGCTGTCCCTGGGCTTGTGGTTAGGCTCTCCTGGTTTCCCAAGCCTGTATGCTTGGGTGGTCTGTTGCTGGCAGGGAATGCCGGCTGAGCTGGGCTGTGCCGTGCCGGGGCCTCCTGGAGAAAAGGCAATCTCGGGCTTGCGGTCCTGATTCCTTCTCCTGTGGCAGGGAAACCTGTACACAGGGCAAGGAGCAGTGAGAGAACCCTCCATAGCTTTCAGTGCTGGGGTGGGATCAGTGTGGCTTGGGCAAGTCTAAGGATGCTGGGTTTGGACCTGACCTCTCCCTCCCACAGGGCTGGCCGTTGGCCTGGATCCTGAGGGCTATGGGAACCCCGACTTCTGCTGGATTTCCATTCATGATAAGCTGGTCTGGAGCTTTGCAGGCCCCATTACTGTCGTCATTGTGGTAAAACCCTGTCCTGTTTCACCCACAGCCCTCTCCTGCCTCCCTCCTCTGCACCATGGGCACTCACCCCTTCCTTGGCTGCCCACTGCCTGCCCCCTTCTCTGTATTCTCCTTCCTCAGTTAGAGGCCCTCTTTCTCCCTCCTCGCTCCAGCAAACTTGGGGGAGGCCATGGCTTGGGTGTGAAGGGGGAAGGAGGGGACGTTCACACGGGCCTGGCGGACCTGGAGTCTGCCCCTGCTCTGCACTGGGGATGTCAAGTCAGAGCCCGCCCTTGGCACAGCTTCTAATCAGTGCCAACGCTTTCAGATGAATGGGGTCATGTTCCTGCTTGTGGCCAAGATGTCCTGTTCCCCAGGCCAAAAGGAGACCAAGAAGAAATCGGTTCTGTGAGTATTAGTGGCCAAACTCCCAGCAGACCTCCTTTGGCTCATGGTTTTTAGCGTTTTCAGTGATCATCCTCTCTCTTCCACCATCGCAGAGTGTCCCTCTGTGCATCAGCATCAGCCTGGCAGCCGCTCTTCTCTCCCACACCTGCCGGCCACGTTAACCCTTCCTAAACTTTGTCCTTTCCTCTCGTTCTGACGTCTCCATCGCCACACTGTCCCACCAGCCTGTCCCCCTTCCCAGCCACCCCATATGTCTGCTTGGACTCAACACTCTGCCCTTGCTGACCCTCAGCACCTGCTTTTCCTTCTCTGACATGCTTGTTCTGAGCCCTTTCCCCACTCCCTCCTGGGCCATCTCTGGAGCTTGGCTCGGCTCCCTGTGGCTCCAAATGACCCGTGTCATTTGGGCCCCTCTGTTTGCCATGTGTGATCCAGAAGGGAAGGCCCAGGAGTTGGGGGGAGCCGAACTGCAGCGCAGAGGTGAGCCAGTGGCGCCGGGCACAGCAGGGAGGGCTGGGCAGGAACACGCTTTCCCCTCTGGATCTCTGTCTGCGAGCGCTAGCCTGTAGATTAACCACACGCACTAACCTCTGGGTGTGTGTCTGTGTGCCTGTCTGTCTGTCTCTCTCTCTCCAGCATGACGTTACGGAGCTCCTTTGTTCTGCTTCTAGTTATTAGCACTACCTGGCTCTTTGGCCTCTTGGCTGTCAACAACAGTGTCCTGGCTTTCCACTACCTCTACACTGTCCTCTGCAGCCTCCAGGTAACTGCCCGGCCTCTGCCAGGGGAGGGCACGGGTCAGCCCGGAGAGCGTCTCTGCAGTGCCCACAGCCATCTGTGGGGCGTGGGTGTCCCACGCTGAGCCCCCAGCATCCCGCTGGGCTCCTTGTCATTGTCACCGCTGCGGCGGTGTGCGGCTCCTGCCAGGTCTTGCTGCCGTGCGCACGGTGAGCGGTGGCACGGAGCAGGAGGTGGCTGCTTGGTGATATCCAAGGGGCAGCAAGGACGGTATTTGGAGGGAGGGGGACT
>NW_010243684.1:540-1493 GCF_000690775.1 Eurypyga helias | reverse complement strand
TCTCAGAGAGCAGGCTGCGAGAGTGGCCTGCAACAGGTGTGTTGAACACCCCAGATGTGACCCGTGGCATCAACCCTGCAGACCTCCAGCCATCACCGTGGCTGCTGTTGCTGCAGGGGACCCTGCCAGCTGGGGGGAATTCCCACCCTTTCCTTCCTCACCCATGGCCACCCTGGGGCTTAGCGCTGATCAGGGCCATGGGGCCCTTTGGCGTGTCCCTGTCCTGGTGGTCACCAGGGCCGACGCGCTGGGCTCTGGGGGAGCCGGGGATTGTCGGGATCTGATGCTGTGGGCGAGCGGGACGGCCAGCAGCAAGGGGCTGTCTCTCACGGCATCTCTCCCCACAGGGCCTGGCTGTGCTGGTCCTGTTCTGCGTGCTGAATGAGGAGGTGCGGGAGGCCTGGAAGCTGGCCTGCCTTGGCAAGAAGGGGCAGAGCGAGGAGGCCACGAGGAGCACGCAGGTGGGCGAGAGCAGGAGCAGCCCAGGGGTCTGGGGATGGGCTGCCTGCCCGGGACAGGAGCTGACCGGGACTCCCCCGCTTCCCGGGGGGATGGCAGATGTGGGTGGGAAAGCCATCCCCTGGGCACCTCCTTGACAGGGCACGTGCCTCTCCCTGCCTTGCCAGGGCCCCAACGCCTACAACAACACGGCGCTGTTTGAGGAGAGCGGGCTCATCCGCATCACCCTGGGGGCCTCCACCATCTCGTCAGTGAGCAGCGTGCGCTCTGCCCGCACCCACTCCAGCCAGCGTGCTTACCTCAGGTAGGGAGTGGTACGGAGCTCCGGGGTGCTGGGGGCGCCCGGGCAGAGCCGAGGGCTCCTTCCAGCAGTGTGCCCAGGTGGCCAAGAAGGCCAACGGCATCTTGGCTTGTATCAAAAACCGCGTGGCCAGCAGGTCCAGGGATGTGATTCTCCCCCTGTACTCGGCACTGGGGGGGCCGACCCTCGGGTA
>NW_010243684.1:0-358 GCF_000690775.1 Eurypyga helias | reverse complement strand
GATACGGTTGTGCTGGATGCTCTCTAAGTTCTTTTCCAACCTAGTGATTCTATGATTCTATGATTCTATGATTCCGCCGTGACCGTTCGGGCTTCGTGTCTTTCAGAGACAACGCGACGGCACGTCAGGGCTCGGCCCTGGATCACAGCCTTCTGGCTCACGCCGGCCCCACCGACATCGATGTGGCCATGTTCCACCGTGATGCTGGCGGAGGTAAGGCTCAGCCCGCTGCCCACGTGTGGGGCTGACCTGGCACATCCTGAACTAACTCCTGGCTTAAGGGAATCCTTTCCGGTGCAGGCTCTGGCTGCATGATTAAATCCTCCGCTCCGTGTTCGGCTGTGACTCCCAAACGCAC
>NW_010243683.1:36449-42720 GCF_000690775.1 Eurypyga helias | reverse complement strand
GGGTGGGGGTGGGAGGGTGCATTTGGGGTTAAGTGTACAAGTTCCCAGAGCTGGTCTGCATGGGATCAGCTGTATCACTCCATCCAGAACAGTGTGTGATCTTTATTCTCTGGGTAAAGTCCCAACTCTGTGGATACTAATGGCAAAATTCCCACTGGCCCTAATGGGGATCAACATTTCCCCCCTGCCTCTGAATGGGCTGGTCAGAAACCGAAGATGACCCATGTTCCTAAGCGCTGTGTAGGGAGCATCTATCCATGTGCATAGAGCTTGTCTTACTCAGCAGACCAACATCATCCCTTACTTTCTCCTGACTTCAGCAGGCCAAAAAGCAGATTGTTTTGCACTGGCTCAAACATGAAACCTTTCTGTCTCTGAATGAATACAAATCCAAAAGTCTTTGTGTTTCAAGACTCAATGAATCCTGTGTCTCTGCAAGAGAAGATTCTTTTCTGATGGAATGAAACACTTCATTAGGTCCCAAATGCACTATTTTCGTTTAGGTTCCTGTGCTTCATTGATTGCTCACGTTAAAGTAAGATATATTTTGTTCTCCAAATAGGACCGACTATGGGAATCATCTTCAGTCTTTCTTAAATGATGCATTTTTTACTTTAGAAAAATCATTCTGGTTTTGACTGAAACCAGCGCCCCAAATGCAGCACAGGTTTGTGTTTGCTGGAATGGCTGGGGTGCATCATGCTGCTGATCCCACATCTTTCTCCAGCACTGAGCACAGACTCCTAACCTGGCCAAGACTGGCTGCCTGGAGCAAAGGCATAACTTCAATTTGAATGTCCAAGATGAGATCAAGAGCCTATTTTCTTGTGTTTCTCTGTTGTAGGAGTTTTCTCTACTGAGATCTAACAAGTCCTAGAACTTCTATTTTCACCTCCAGTAATACCAGTGTCTCACCCTGTGATCAGCACAGGGGCAACCCAACCACAGCCCAACTTCCCTTTTATTCTCTTTTCTCTCTGTACTGATAAGGGAGAGGGAGAGAGGTGCTTTTCCCAGTGTGTGCCTGTAATGCCATATTCAATGCCTCTGCAGGGAGACAAAAAGTTTCTCTCTTGGGCATGTGAGAGTGCTACCTCAAATCACACCCTTCTACAGCATTTCAAAATTGGCTGTGAGGAGTCTCGTTTCCTTAATCAAAACAAAATCCCTACTGCTGCCTTTTTGCCCTGGATTCTCTTCTGCAGTAGTGATGCAAGTGACTGCAGCAGGCATGTAATTGCCTAATGGTGTTATTGACACATCTACCCTGACATTTAGGCAGTGAAAAAAACAGGTCTCACTCTTGTCTATCTAAATCCAGCAAGATCTTCTTTAGCCAGCTGTTGGAGGTAGGCTAAAAAAGGCCAGGAAAATATGCAGGATGAGGAAAAAATGTTGTATACCAAAAATATTTTCCCTTTTTTGGTGTGGTTTTTAAGGTGATTTTACAATGTTGGGCGCTTGATCAGGGTGTCTCTTCGAAGAGGAACTGCAGGAGCTTGATCAGCTTTTCATAGAGAATATGTGTTTCTAGAAAACCACTGTAAAACTGAAGGTCTGGGGAAAATAACTTCATCCTTCCCCTCCCCAGTTCTCAAGGGGAGGAAAGAGAGGTTCTCTGCAAATTTTGGTACTGTGCTGTGGCAGCGTGTGCATAGTTTTCCCTGTCTCCTCCTTCTTCCTGTGCTGTTTCTCTGGACTGTAGCCTCCTGAGGTCATATGCGTCCGTTCTTTAATGGCTGTGCTGCGTCTGGCACCACGTATTCCCAGCCTCACTTAAACCCACTGGGTGCTTCTGTGCTAATGAATGGAGATGTACATGAACAGACATCCTGACCTGCAGGTACAGAGTGCTCGGAGGGTGATGACATTCACAAAGTACACACCCATGCGTCTTCCTCTCCTCTGTGTTAGGGTTTCTTCTTCACCAAGAGAATGTAGAAAATGAGGCCATGTCTGGGGAAGAACCTACCTGACTGGAAACACATGCCAGAATTTCTAGAAGCCTCCGCTTCTAGCCCAGTATCAGTTTCCATCGTTGTACCACTTGGCCAACCCTTTGCAGCGCTGCATTTTTCACCATGACCCAGACCCAAAGGACCAACCTGCTGAGCAGCTGCCCTTAGCGCAAGGGGGTCTCAGCATGGGGAGTAACTGGCAGCATCCCAGAAGATCCAGATTCTGTGGATGCATGCAGTAGGTAGTGCAGAAAGGAGAGGAGAGATGCATTTGACAGCTAAAGACCAGCAGAAAAAGGTGACTGCTGTGTTGTGCTCTTCCGGTTCCCATCTGGACAGATGCTGTACCTGTGTGGCCAGATGCACGAGGGCTCCTGGGCTCGGCTGGTACAGAGGTTCACTAGAGACAGAGCTTCACATGTTGAGACTTCTGGAACGGAAGGAAAGTATTTGAGGACAGCAGTCACTGAGTAGGGGAATGAACCATGCCACATCGTTAACTGCACAAAAATTTGCCTATCTGTCCAGATGAGAAAAAGGGCACCTGAATCACACAGCACGAGTCTGGGCCATGGGAAATCTTGGGTTTTTTCCACCAGTTACTGACGAAGCAAATAGTTTTTTAAATTACTGATAGACCCGAAGTGGGGTAGAAAGGGAGCAGAAGTTAAAAGAAGTCTGAGAGAGGATGATACAGCAGAGGTGCAAGACTTTGCCTCCCCACAGTGAGATCCTTGGAGGATCTGAGTCTGCCATCGAGGACGCATGGCATGTTGCTGAGTATGTTGCCACACTGAGTGTTGTGCCACAGCTCATCAAGGGATGGGAGCTGCACAGTGTAAGAGCAGATCAGGGCTCAGATCTTGTGAGGGACTTTTGTCAGAACATACCTGCTTTGGCCCTTCTTTCTGGAGAAAACTCTAAAAGTAGCCCCCTTTTTTGCAAGTGTTAGCGGAGAGCTTTGTTTTGTTCGGAAGGGCTGTTGTCTCCTGAAAACTGGGGACTACCACCACGTGTCATGGCAAGGCGAGTGGATTCCCAGCTGGGGTATCTCAGTAAAATGCTTTCTGGGAGGCACAACAACCCTGGGGTTGTGCGTTGTTTTCTTTCTGGCACTGCCTGTATTACTGCAAAGCATCTCTGTAGGGGTTTTTTGGGACTGGGTGTTTAGTTTCTTAGAAATGCAGGAGAATCTGATTCACCCCTTTGTAGTGATCTTCTCTCCATGCAATACTTGCAGGAGTCCATGGACACATGCAGAGAGCAGCTTTTATTAACCCTGCTGCTCAGTATGTTTCTACCACGGTTCTGCTTTTGAAGAGTTGAGCTCTTGACAACCAGAAAGGTGGTTTTCCTGCAGAAAACTTCACCACAGAGAAAGTTTCTGGAGCGCCAGCTGTTTTGACTGACAGCGACTTAGTTTTGGTTCAGAGAGGTGACCCAGCCAGGCTGCATGTGTTGCTGCTCTGTTACCTGTCTTCCCCTCCAGGATGGGTCTATCCAGCTCACCAGTGTCTCTGACAAGTTGCCTAGGAGAAGGCACCTACTTCCCTCCCCAAGAATGGGGACGCTGAAGAGCCTGGGCGACCTAGCAGAGGAGCAGGAGACGTGCTAAGCAGGGGTCCTCCACATCGCTGCAACAACGTGGCCATGTTTACCTTATTTTGGGTTTGGTTTTTTTTTTTTTGGTACTAGCAGTGTTTCTCAGGTCCTGATGTAATGTTCTGCAGACTGCCTATGAAAATCATAATTGTCTGGAGGGAAAAACATTTCTGAAACAGCTCTCATTAGCATATACAGCCCCACTTCGCTCCAGCAATTACAGGGCATGAAAGCAGAAGGCTGCACATTCTGTCAGGGCTTTAAACTTCTCTTTTTGGTGCCCATCCCTGAAATCAAATGGTTCTCTATTTAGGTATCTCTGGAATGCTTATAAATGTCTTATGAGTTCTTTGTGCCACAACTAATGGACAGACAACGTGTCAAATGTGGTGGCAGTGAAATATTACGTGAGTTGCTAGCTGAAATACTCTCCCGTTAGAGTTCATGTGTAAATGCAGTGCCATCTTTTATCCAGAAACATAATTTGTCATATTACACTCCTGGTAGTTTTCCTCCTAACCTCTAGATAGATGGCTTATTTAGAGAAACCTAAGCTATTGATGGCAGCAAATTGAATTATTCATATGTGTCGCATAAAAGAATACATCTGAGCTCTCTCTTAAACCCCTTTTTCTTTTTCCCAGCAACGTCTGAAACAGTCTCTGAAAATTAAATAAATAGAATGTTCTGGGGAGTGAAAGAAGAAAGGAAATGTAGTGCTTTCAAGCTAAACCTTCCTTCTTTTTTTCCCCTACAAATTGCTGGATGCTGCTGTGAAACTCATCCCTTCGATGTGAGCATAAAAGTGTAGAGACAGAAGGTGCATCCTATGCCATGTCCTGTTCCATCTAACCCCTCTCCTCAACATTCCCAATCACCTCCCGGCTGTGTCTCCCCTGCAGTGTGAAGACAAGGCTCCCGGTGGGGGGGTTATGCACATCGAGCCCCATGACATGCTTGCTTGCTGTCATTGTGGCCAGCCTTCACGGGCTTGCACAGCCCTGCATTGTGCAGAATAGAGCTGAGCTGCTGTGCCCTGAGGCTTCCCAGGGTGCAGGTATCCAGAAAGCATATTTGGACACCCCCCCAGCGAAACTGAGCGCAGTGGGGTTACCCTCCAGACAGCTCTGCAGCGTGGGTGAAGAGGCAGTCGGGTGCAGACATGGGACGCTGTAGCACGGATGACATCCGAGGCAGGTCTTGCATGCTTTAGGTACTTGATTTTATGGTCATTTCGCTTCAGGGTCTTGCACCTTGTTTTGCCTAATGAATTCAGTGGTCATTGCAGCAGGGAAAACAGTATTTTCTCCATTCTGCACCTGGGGAACTAAAGAAAATGGTGCAATAAATGTCTTGCCCAAGCTCACCTAGGGACATACTGTGAATCTGGGAATATCATTGTGGTTTTTGTCCGATGGCACATGCTCAGAAGAACACAGGAATGTGGAATAAGGTCACAGGGAAAGATGGAGGTATTTGGTCTCTTGTTTCTGGAAACACTTAGACTGTCCAAGTTTGTGGATTGTGTTCTTTTGGGTAGTCGGGTGGCATGCCAGTGGAGAAGAATTCCAGAAGGACTGCGCAAAACCGACTGGCAGACTGGTGGCAGATGCATTTCAGTATAAATAAATGGAAACTAGTGCATTTATGAAAAAATAATCTAATCCATGTGAACTCAATGCTGAGTTTGTAAGTGTGAGCTGCCACTCAGGAAAGAGACTGCAGAGAAATGGTTGTCAGTGCTGTGACGTCTGACAGAACAGGGTGCAGGGCAAGCCAATACGTCAAGAAAACGTTGGGTATCTTAAAGAATGGTTTTGAGTACAAGACACAGTGCCGGCAGCATTTTGCAGCTGTATTGAAGCTTGGTGCAACCCACTGTCTTAAATGGGGTGGGTGATTGAGGTCCCCACTTCATAAGGACATAGTGGAGATAGATAGAAAAGGACAGAGGAAATGATCGAGAGGAAGTATGATGAGTGATGCAAAATTTGGGACTCTCCATTCTGTAGAGAGGAAGGCCAGGGTGTGGTGCATGAGCCCATTGCACGAGATCGTGAAGGTGAAGGACGAGGTGAATGCAGACCCACTGCTCACCAAACCTGCAGTATTAGTGGCAGGAGACACTTGAGGGAGCCAGTAAGGGTTTGGCATAACTCAGGTAACAGAAAATCGTCCTTCACGCATGGCATAGTGAGCACTTGGTGACTTGCTGCCATAAGAGGTTATGGTGGATCAGCAAGTTCAAAAGGGATTAGACAGATTAATGGATGAGGAATCCATAAACAGATATTAAAAGGAATTGGTGGAGTTTTTATTTTTAATATCTCTTACACAACAGGTGTGGGTTCTGGAGGAGCACAAGGGATGGACTGCAAAGTGTTCAGGTTTATGTCATGTCCTGCTGCTGCTGTCAAAGACAGAGCATGAGGATCAATGGTCCTGACCCCATAAGACATGCTTTATGTCCCTGGATTCCTTCACAGGCACATTATTAACAAGTTACAAGAGCGATTACACTTAATTTGCATTTGATTTATTTTTCTCCCTTAAAGCAGAAGCCACTAGAGTCTGGAGATACTGAGCCCTGCCAAGGGATATTAACCTTTATTAGCCAGCCCTAGGTGAGGGGAATGTGGCTGGGAAGTCACCTTCAGCAGTCTCCAAGTATCCTTCTATGAATCTTGTTAACAGCAGGCATGGCCCAGAGC
>NW_010243683.1:36235-36435 GCF_000690775.1 Eurypyga helias | reverse complement strand
CACATCCCTGAGTGACACTACGCGCTGAGGTCCCTGGGCTCCAGCCTGTAAGTGGCACGAGCTGGGGATGAGCTGCACGCTGTCCTTTGCAGAAGGTGGGGATGGAGCACTCTTCTTTGGGGACCGGACCACAAAGGACGCTGTGTCGGCTCTAAAGCAAAAAGAGGTCACTCATGAAGGGTCACCCCCCCCCTAGCTTG
>NW_010243683.1:35856-36196 GCF_000690775.1 Eurypyga helias | reverse complement strand
TCGGTGAAGAGGGGTATCTCCCTAATCTTCCTCAACAGGCAGTGCTGGGACCACCTGCTCTTCTTCTGGCAGGAACCTCTGTCTCTGCAGATGGTGAAGGATTTTCTTTCTGAGTGGAGGCCCTAAAGTGATGCCCCATGCCACAAAGAATAACAGTACATTGTGTTCACTGCAGTGCACAGCGTAAGCTGCTGAGAGCCCCTTCTCTGTGGTGGCTGCTGGCCCACCTGCACAATCACGAGCGTGCTCTGCCTTCCCCGTGAATTCACAGGGTTGCTGGGACCCCCTGTCACTCACACAGAGATTAGGGATATTTACTTTACAGCTGTGTGCTCTCCCC
>NW_010243683.1:15133-35837 GCF_000690775.1 Eurypyga helias | reverse complement strand
CTGTGGCAGCTGGCCTCTTTTCGTATGGATCTGTTTATTGCTGCCCGCAGCAATCTTCTTCCAGGAGCAACGTGCTGGATGCAAGTTACTGATGAGCTATAGGCAGACTGGCTGTGGGTGTCTAGAAAACGTTGCAAGGGAGGCAGTCAGGATGCAGGGAGCAAGAGAAAAATGGTCTTGGACAGCTGCATCCAGGGATTTTTCTCCCCGATGCATTTTGGTTTTGCAGGGTTATATATGAACAGCTTTCCAAGCAAGGAGAGACCTCGGTGAGCCCATTCTGCATCACTGCCTGCTCGACTGACAAGGCAATTTAGGCTGGGAGGTGGGGAAATGAGAGGAGCTTGGATCAGGTCAGGGTTAGTGGATTATGGGTCATTTAAATACCTTTAAAATTGAAGGGGAGCAACTACAAAACTCAAAATGGTAAAAAGAAATAAATAGGCACACAAATAAATAAATAAAACATCACCAGAACAAATATTGCACGATGGCAACAGGTTTTAGAGACATCACCTCTTCGGTAAGCATCAGCCAGGTGCTGCTCCGTGACGAGTAAGTGTGTTGAGGCAGAGCAGTGATAAACTACAGCCCTTGGTGGGAGAGCTACCATCCAGCATGGCACTGCAGTTAGGTGAACTCAGACTGCTTGCAGAAGAGCAAAGGGATGCAGAGCACTGGTCAGAATAGGGCATCATGTTTAACCGCATTACAGAAATGGGCATTGTGCAGAGGGGAACAGAGCATATATTATCTCATAGTTGTATCATGTGTTGGTCTGTCAGGAACAGACCACCAGACCATCTGGATTTGAAGCAGATCCCAGAGGACCATACCAGTAATTACTTCTGTATGCAGTGTGTGCATGTTGCTGAATTGGTTGCTTTGAAGGAAAAAAAAGAATAATACCAAAAGGTATTATTTATCTGTCAAAGGTTGCTGGCATTCACAGCAGACTTCGTTTTCTGACTTCTCCAGTGTGCCTAGAGCTTTAATAGTGGAAGAGACCATCAAGTCCAGGCTCCAGTATGTTGCAGGCAGCCCACAGCGGGCTCTCTGCAGAGCCTCTGTTCGCTCATAACATCTCCGTTGCAGTAAAGCTCATAGCTTTTAGGGATAGCTAGCCTCAATTTAAGAAGGGCTTTGTGAAATAGGAAATCCATTACAACTGCAGGAAAGTGTTCATCACCATCTCTGTTAAAAATCTGCACCTTGTGTCTGCTCTTCATCTGTTCTGCTTTCAGTTGCTGAGGTTTCTTCTGCTTTTCTGCCAAATGAAAGAGCTGTCTCTGATCAGAAATTATCTACTCACGCAGGCACTTACAGGCTGTGATGAAATTGCCTCTTAAATTTATCTTACAAGTGAAGTTGGCTTCTCTACTTTCTTCCTGTGTAGATGATTCTCTGTGGCGTGACGCATGTACCTGCCTTCTGATTCCTGCTTTCTCCAACATGCTCGGGAAATGGTGGTACCAGAACTGGACCCAGTATGTATGTGTCTCTGGTACTGTACCTTTCCTTCCCTCTCTGTGGATCACATTCGTTCCTTCTGTGGTGCATCACAGAGGAGGTTTATTTTCAGCTTGCTCTTGACTGAACCCTCTGGTCTGCTGGTTTTCTCAGGGTCGCTGCCTCGCACAGCACAGTCCAGAGCACACACCCCCCATTCAGCTCTGTGTGCAGACAGTCTTGCACTGTGCTGGGTGATTCCTGCTCCCAAGCCATGGTCCCATCAGGAATCAGGTGTTTACGTGATTCAGTATCCCTTCTTAAATATCCTATCCCCTCCTGTCTGCACTGATTTGCTGAGGAAGAGTTGCCCTCAACCGAAGCAGCTAGTTGAATTTCGTCGCCTAAAACCCACTGATGTTTCAGTTTCTCCCCATCACTCTCCAGAGTGGCTACATTTGTGGTCAAGTTCAAGGCTGACTTCTTGTGCGTGTCATTTGGGAAGTGTTAGAAGCAGCCCCCAGAGTATGGAGGTCAAGGTTTCCCATTGAATTGTCTAGCACTCAAATTCCAACTGCTGCAAAATCCCACACACTCTGTGTCTGGGAAATAGAGACCTCCTTTACCCCAACAAAGTTAACTTCTCCTCTTCATCCTTTGTCACATCCACAGTTCCTGCAGAAATCCAGTTTACGTTTTGCCCACGATGCTTGTGCCTAATGCATTTTAGGGCTGCAGAGATGTGCACAGTTGAAAAACGTGTAAATAAGATAGAGTCGAAGAGCCTGGGGGGGTGTGGGGGGTGTGTGTGGAGGGGGTGTCCCAGCTGGTTCACCCAGTGAAAGCCTTCCCTCTGATGGTGTCACCTAGTCCTCAGGGGAAACAGGCCATTGTCTACAGGTTCTTTTCCCATATTCCTGTATATCCTCTGGGAAGGAAGAGGGAGAAGAGCTCCTTGCTTTCTCTGTCATTCACTGTAATCACCATTCATCTGGGCAGGGCAGTGTGCTTGCTGCAGGAATTCCTGTTCTGGGTTGTCCTCTGGGGCCTGATCTCCTGGTAACTCCAGTCTTGCCTGCACTCGTGAGGTTACCTCCTCCTCATAACAGCCACAAAAAGGCTGTGGATAAACTGAGACTGAGATTGCTTTACCCTGTGCTGTCCTCTCAGCTGAACTCCGAGCGTGTTGGCGAGGGGGACACAGCAGTAGCTAGTGAGGATGAGGAGGGTTGTTGCCATTGCCATAACTGCCTTTGTGACAAAGGATCTATTAGAAGCAGGAAATCCCCACTGTGTGCTCAGTAATTTCAGGGATGTGTGGTTTCTGCTACGGGACTATTTGCACAGGTATCCATGCTCACGGCAGCACCTCACACAGGCTGCAGAGACCACAGCTCTCTCGGCAAGGGGGAGGACTGTGGCCCTTGCTGAGATGACATCTTTCACGTTACAGCACAGAGATGTGTCTCCAGGACAGAGCCTGGAAAGGCGCTGCCTTCCGTAAATATTCCCTGCATGCCGTGGTGAGAACTGGTTGTGCACTTGCAGTGAAAACCGCTGGAACCAGATGAAAATGAGTGAATCACTCAACGTCCTGAAGAGACTGTCAGCTGCTGCTGCTGCAGTTCCTTGCCCCCTCCATGATCCTCCTGTCTCCTGTCACTTAGTCGGTTGCAGCTGCATCAGCATGTATTTTGCCTTGTTTCATCCCAAGATTTTTCTGGCATCACAAAGACAGTGATGTCATCTGACTGACAGGACAGATCTAAAACACAGCCTCATACTAGCTACTGTGAAGAATGTTAACTCTGTCCCAGCCAAAGCCAGCACAAAGAGCTCTTTTCACAGAGGATAAATACATCGTGTCTTTACCACCTCAGCACAAAGCCCGGAGTAACTGGGAGTTGTTAGTAGAATAACTATTAGGGATCTTTGCTCTGCTGATAAACAATGGATCTCAACCAAGAAAGGGATGGTCTTTGCCAGGTAAACAAAGGATCTCAACCAAGAAAGGGATGGTCTTTGAGAGGTAATTTTTTTAATGGTTGTACAAGTTCTCTTTCGATTGCTTATTATTTGTTGGAGGATGCACTGGTGGTACACCTGTAGAAGGAAAAACGTGATAGTTTGATATTTCAGATTGCTTAAACTCATCTAGAATTAACAATTTTTTTAAAAAAGTTTGTCTGTGCAGTCTTGCTCACTAGCCAAACCTTGAAAATTAATTAGTTATGCTATTCCTGGACTTCTGCAAGGGTTAAAAGCTTTCAGTCAGATTAGTGAAATTATGATGTAATTGTGAAGTTTCATGTAAGTTTATAAAGACATTGTTGAACATGACAGGAGTAGTGCTGTGGACAAGAATGTTAGTGATTATGGAGAATTAGTCTGCTAACCCAAAGCAATTGTATTTGGTAAAAGTAATTCCAGCTTCTCGGCACCCTTAACGTCCAGCTCCTCCAGTGTCAGGGTGCAGCTCTTGCAGAACCGGGAACAAGTGAAGACAGCCAGCTAGGTAACCAAATTGTGAAAAGCTTCCCAATGTCAGAAAGGTGTCTGGATAGAGAAGGTCTCTCTGTAAGCCCAGGATTGGGTATCGTGTTGCAAGAGAGAGAACACTAGAGAGGTAGGTTTGCTTGGAGAAGTGAGTATTTAGCTGGAAGGGGAAAGAGGTACCTTTTGCTGCTGAATTTCTTTCTGTGGTTTATGAGTTGGGCTTTTTTTTTTCCCCTTCTGGTTGATCTCTGGACTGCATGGTCAGGACTTCCTGATCAGAATTATTCAGTCAGTCTTGGTGAGTGACAGTCACATCATCTGATCCGGTGTTTGCTATGGGGACTTCATCCATCCAAATAGCATTCACAGTGTAACTCTACTATTTGTTTAGTATGAGACTGTAGTGACTTACCTTCCCCAGTAAGGATTTTTATGTTAGCATTACTAAGACAACTTCTGCAGTTTTCCTCTCGCAATCTAACAGCCACCTCTCCGGTCGGCATGGAAGCTCTCTGCAATGTCATGACACCACCGCCCTGAGAATGGTTAGTTCCTTTGGAAAGCAGCATAACTGATAATTTTCTGGTTCAGCACTTCATCGCAGTTATCTAGAGAGTCTTTGCCTCATTTCATCTTCAAGAAAAGGCAGTTTGAAATATCAGACAGGTAGTCTCTGCAGATACAATGCCAGTACACTACTCAGCCACCAACTAGGAAATCAAAAGCATTTTTGTGTCTTACCTGTCATGAAGTTCAGGGAAGGGCACTGTTTCAAGAGGCCGTTTCAGCAATGTTGAAGATTTCCTCCCTTTTGGCCCAACGGCCAAAACCTCCTGAACAGGTTGCTGAGTTTCTAAGAAGGGCAGAAAACCCATGCCCAAAAGGGTAAGTTTCTAAATGTGACACAGACGTCTTCCTTTCACTGAGGTTTTGCCCTTTTCTCCTACAATCAGTGAAGAACCTGCAACTACAAAAGGATTTTTGGAAAAGATTTTTGGCCACCTCATTCTCAGGCTGGAGGTGCTCCCAGGGTGAGTTAAAAAGCTTTGCAAGACCCTTCTTGCACCAAAGCTGTGACTCCAAAGCCTGGAATAACCACCACTCAGTGCCTGTTTCCACATGTGGATGCCCGGCAGACGAGGAGAATGCCACCAGAGAGCAGGAACTCTGCCACTCCTGCTTTGCTGGGGAACTGGACTCACTCAGCAGTGGGGCAGCCAGGTAGTCCCCGAGAAAGAAACTTTTGCGAGGTCGTGGTTGCTGCAGCTTGACCACGGGGCATGTGAGAAACATGCCTACACACTGTAAATCTGGGAGCATCCCATTGCTGCTGGGGCAACTCATGCTTTTTTCTCTTCCACCTTTTGCTACTTTGGTTCTGTATGCTTAGGTCTGCAACATGTTTGTCACCTTGTCCCCAGTGGGTAATGTCTGGCTGACATTCTCCTGGCCAGCTGAGCGGTGACCTTCCAGGAGACTGGCATTTGAGTTGGGAGATGCAGAGTACCCAGTGCTTACAGCACCTTCTGCATTAGATACACGACGTAGTGTTCCTGAAGTGCCAGCCCACCCCGGTTCACCCTGGCTCATCTGGCTAGAGAGCTGCTGTCTTTCATTCATGAAAGATGAATGTGTAAAATGGGCCATTTTCAGCTCCCTGCGGTGGTTTCCAAACTCTCTTGTCATTTCTCATTTCTTGCCTTCTTGTTTAGCCGTTCAGCGGGGCAGGGAGGGAGATATGCCACGGCCACAATCCCAATCCTGAATTCCTTCCGAAGGATGCTACGGGCTGGTGTGGACGCTACAGGAGGGCAGGCTGATTCCTGTGGGTGTCACTGTGCGGTCACAGGAGAGGAGAATGGGAGTACAAGCCCTGATGAATAGGGTACAGGGCCCAGAGCTGGCCCTGCCTAGAGACCCCTGCATGGTAGAGACCCCAGAGTGGGTCACCAGAAGCCTTTTCCCACGAGTGCTGGAGGCTTGTCCTGATGTGGAGGAATTGTCCTGGTGTGACTGGAGGGTTTTATGGGTGGATGATGACAGACTTGGCCCATGGCAGAGGAGAAACAATGATACCATTAACCAGCACCTCTTACATTTCTCTCTCCTTTGCTCTTCCAGAGCGATTACTCAAGTGACACGGAAAGCGAGGACAATTTCCTGATGATGCCACCAAGAGACCACCTCGGCCTCACTGTGTTCTCCATGCTCTGCTGCTTCTGGCCATTGGGAATTGCTGCCTTTTATCTGTCTCATGAGGTATGTTAAAGCATCTCCTGCTAATTCAGAGTTTTGCACCCACAGAGTAGCCATCGCACCACACCAGCAGGTTCACCAGAACCCAGATGTGGGCGAGACATTTGCCAGGGTAGTGGGAGGTGGTTGAACAGGGCAGTGTGTCCCCCACCATGATGGGTCTCTGTGATAGTGGCAGTTGTCTTGTGAGATGCTTTGCTGAGGGAGGTGTCTACAAAATTCCTTAGGTTTTAGTTGAGAATGGTCAGGTTCCGTGTCAGGTTATACAGTGTCCCGCTAGGAATTTTCTGTGGACATGACTTTTGAGTGGAAAACACCCTTGCTATCTCAAACACTTGGATTTCCCATTGGGAAAACTGATCTATTGGTTCCCAAGCTGTTCATCTGTAAAAACAAACCTGGTAATATCCTTCCAGGAGCAGAAAAATAATTTGTGTTCTGCAGGAGTGACTTTGCTTTCCAGGAACCATTTCCTTTCCCCCTGAAAAATCGCTCAGTCTCTTCTTCTTGTCAAATTTTAATATGGAAATATTTTTTACCAGGGAAGTGACAGTGCTTTAGTTTGTTTCCTTCCTGAGATGGGTTTGCTGGTTTCCAGCCGGTGCCTACCAGTCACCTCATGTCCCATCATTTGTTTCAACATGTCTTCACAAGTGCCTGCGGAGTAATTACTGAGTTTCCCAGCATGGCAGATAATGTAACGCAACAGAAAAGGAGTCACACTGGAAGTTTCATCAGTGACTGCAAGGAAACATTCGCTTATATTTCTATCTACTGGCAGTATCAATGCCTGTTGCAAACTACAGTCTGTGCTCCACTGAAATCATTCACCCTTTCACCTGTCTTTCTAATCCGCGCGCTCTAAGCAAATACCAGCACTGGGTGTTTGTCAAGGCAGATCAGGCACTTCAGATCTGAAGCATCCTAGTCTTCAGTATCGGAGAAAGAGATACAGCTCTACTCTATTTTGCTTTAAATGAAGTGTCTGTCATTGAACTTAGAAGCCTCTGAGACAATTAAAAGTTTGTCCAGTGGAACATAACGAGTTTCCTTGTTTGAGTGCTATTGATTTCTCAAGTTTGGGTCAAGGGATTTGCCTGATGACAACGACAGCAAAAAGGAAAGCATCGTGTGGGATCCACACGCCGTTTGGTCCTTCAGGCGGAGCTATTCGTCGGCAGTTTCAATGGCCACATCTCTTCACACACATGGACAAGGAAGGATTTCTCACCAATGCTGTAGCCAAGGAAGGGTTGAGAGTTTGTCACCATTAGCAGCATGTTTGCTCTCTGCTGGGGAAAATAGTGCATTCATTAATTTCCTGCTGTAGCATTCCTTTAGGAGTCGGGGGGATTGCTGGCTAGTTTTGTTTAAGCAATGAAAGCACAGCGCAGTCCAATAAATGCAAAACAGACAACATAATTCAGTACTAAAAAGCAGTAAGGCTGAGAAGCTAAACGTGCTGGGAGCCAGTAGATGCAGGACAGGGCATCCACAATACCTGTGAACTGATCACAGGGACCAACATGAATCCATAAGACCTTGCTACCTTGATAACAGCGTAAAGGAAGGTGGAAAAGGTCACAGGTAGGCAGCAAATGATGATGATACAGTGCCAAAGGATTTAGGCCCTGGAAAATGGAAACTTTGACATTGGTTGGGTTTAGCATAATGATGGCAAACTGCCTAAAACTAGGAGCTGCCAGCAAGGAAGGTCAGGCAGGTTCTATGCTTTTATGAGGTTGAGAGGCCGTAAATTAATCTTTGTTAATTGACCTCTTGGATTCACCAAGACAAGGTGTGGCTAAATCCAGCCAGGAGGAAGGACTGTGTTTCTGAGCAAGTTTGACTTCTGCTTTTTGGTTTTGCATTGGAAGTAGAAATTTTTTCTTCCCTCCCCACTAAAAACTGGTAATAATAATGCCACCCCTGCATGCTCCTTTCCTTCCATCTCTCCTGATAGCTCTCTTCAACAGCTGAATCAGCTGAGTACTCCTGTCCCAAATCTCTTGAAGAAAGATGGTCATGTCCCTGCTTGTTCCAGTCTAGCACAGGCATGTCAGTCTCCCCACTCCCTGAGTTCCCAGGTAGGCCGGGTTCATCATGGCCCTGAGAAACCATCAGCTTTCCCTGAAACTGGCACTTCTGCAAAAACCCACATCCAACAATTTGGCATTTTCCTGTGGAAAAATTAAGCTCAAATTAAGGACAGATCCTCCTATGGCTGAGAACTGGCTAAAATAGCTGGTAAAAATCACTAGAATCCTGCACATAGCTAAGCTAATACCGACAGTGGTATTGACTCGTGCTTTAGAGAATAAAACCTTCAGGATACTTTATATGTGAGGCAGTAAAACATTTCATCCTATTAGCATGTGATTTTTATTTCTATAAGTCTTTAACCTGAAGTCCTGAATAACATTTGAGATCTCTTGTTAATACATTTCCTATCCTTTATCAAAAGTCAGAACTGTAACTGAAGATCAAAACTTGGCACTTGCATTCCAACCATTTTCTGCAGTTGCTTGAGCTCTTGAAAATGTCATGTTTTCAAAAGTCTCCTGGATAGTTCTAAAAAGGTCCAGTCTGGGAAAAAATTGTAACTCGTAGAAACTTAAGTTTTGGTTTTTGTGCCAGAATTTAACACTCGTGATGAACTTTTTAAAAATAAGTGGTCTCCTCTAGGTGTGCAGTGCATTTACAGATGAAGGCCTGTTTTGCCGATGACAGATTTGCAGTACAGCTCAATCCAAAGGAACAGGTGCTTTCAGTTCACTCCTGCAGTACCTGGCAGTACATTTACACTGCACATATCGATGTCATGGTGCAAAGGACTTACACAAGGACGGATGTCGTAAGGTTTCGGAGGTGCTCTTTACAAACAGAAAGATTAATTTTCCTTGTGCTTCATAAAAGCAATGTGCTTTCTGCAGGGGCTCTTTCTGCTCTGTGTGGGACTCGGTGTTTCCACCAAGGCTTTTGCCAGTGTGCGGCTGACTTGGAGGCCACCTGCATTGAACGACGCAGCTCTGTGGTGTCTGCCTGCATGGTGGAGACGAAGATGTTCATTAGGTTTAGCTGAGCCAGCAGGGAGGAGCAGTGGATTCCAAAATGCATGCTCTGAGAGCAAAAGCAGTTCCTTTCCATTGGTATATCCGATTTTCACGAGCAGGGCATCGCCTGGTGATCTTCCTATCCCCCGCAAAGCTGAGAGCTGCTGCTTTTCATCTTCCCTCAGTAAAACAGAGAGCCTGAGGCCACCTCTGTGTTGTATACTTGCTCATTTACTTCTTCTGTTTTGGTCTGTGCTTTCCTTCCCACAGAAGACTTACACCCACTGCTTGCGGCTGCTCAGTCTGCTCTCTGTCAGCTACCAGTAACTCACTGTCAGGACTGGGCCATTTTCTCCCCCCAGGTATCCATGTTGCTTGCTTCTTTGGACCATTAGACTGGGAGGTGACTCACAGGCACAAGGTGCCCTCCTAGTTTTGTTGGCATCATGCTAAGTGGTGTCCGGGTCCCTGTCTCACCTGAGCTGTCTCAGCTAAAATACAGGGGCTGTGCACACCTGAGCCGTTCACTTGACCTGTCCAGAAGCCACTGCTTTAGGGTAACCTCTCAAGAGGGATAATGTCTCTGGGTACTCTGATTTTTAACAGTAGACAGTGTTTATTGGATAATTTTCCATTTCTCTACAAACAGGGCACGTGAGTTTTTATGCTTTCAATTGTTTGGATTAGCTGCTTTCCTAACAGCTTATAGCTGAGTCTAAAGGGCTCAGTCAGAGGGATTTTTCTGCTTTTGCAGAGCAAAATGTAAATTCTGTATGCCTAGTACCATAAAACTATCACCCAGAAACAGTGTCTGATCGAAAAAAAAAAAAACCCTCATCATGTTTATTGTTTTGTAAATCTCCACCCTCTGGAGTCAGGCAGGTACCTGTTTTCATTTTCTACAGAAGTTCATAGTTTTGTAGATTGTAGGCAAGTCTGAAGCTTTGTAAGTCAGAGAAGGAAGTTAAAAAATCCCAAATATCTTTTCGTCTTGTCAAGTTTACCATTGAACCTACCCAATGATTTACCAGGGCCTGTCAGGATTTCTGCTTGGTGGGGGTTGATAATCCTGCAAGGTCTTTTTAGCCTGAATCCTCTTTTCCTCCCTGTATTTATTTTTAGGAAAGAGAGTAGTACACTGGCACACATTTCTTTCCCTCTTGTAAGAAGAAATTAATTATCAGAGACCTAAGCCTATGCTGCTGTGAATGAGCTTCACTTTGTGCCTGCTTTCTTGTGGGACGTGGGTGGTCACGTCCCTTCACCCCCGGTAAGTTCCCAACAAAGCATCCAAGAAATGCCAGCCAGGCCAGAGCAGAAACAAGAGTATGTACAACACCTCTATCCATCTTCCATGGAGCTGTGTCAGGCTGGCGTAGACATACACCTGAAAAATCCCACTGGATACTTCTCAGCATGCTTAGGTGCTCAAACAGCCTCCAAACCCCCTTTTCTTCCTAGGGCAGCACGTGAGACCTGCCAGGCAGCAGACTTCGATCCAGGCACACGAGAGCCATCGCCTCCTGTCTGCTGCACTTACTCTGTGCCATAATCACCTCCCTCACATGGTGATCGAGGGGTGCACGGCTCTGTAATTATTTCCCCAGTCGGTGGATTGCTTGAGTGGGCACAGCTCCAAATACCGTCGCTCAGATTGTCTTTGAAGAGAAGTAGGGACTGTGCGCTGGGTAAAAGGGTTTTCTCTAGTGTTCATATGGACAGAGGCATATGTGATCGGGCAGAGGAGTAGCTCGACTTTCTTCACCATAACTTCTAACTATTCTGTTACTTTCTATCCAGTTTTCAGAGGTAGAGGCTTTAAAAAAACTGGGTTTTGACAAGTTTCAGTGGTCACCGGGGAGAAGAGAGAGATAATGTTGGTATTCCCACTGGGACGGAGGAGTCAGTATGAACTTAACCTTTACCAGAGACCAGGGATTAGGTACTCAGCACACATTAGTGTATTTCACTTTCTTTTCTCTTTTTCATCAGATTTTGACATTGAGCCACTGCTGAAAATGACAGGGAAATAACAGCCAGGTGTTATCTGTTGTTTATTCATTAGAAATGTGTCTCATAGTCTCCCTCCCAACTGGGAAAACCATGAGACAGGACAGGGGGTTGACATGCCTGGTGGTGCTGGTAACACCTTCCCATGTTCTACCAGCCCACCCTGTTGTTTTTTTTTTTTCCTCTCTGCCACACTTTTCTCCATCAGAAAACAGAATATAATAGACTATAAAGTTGACATCCACGAGCTCTGTCAGGGGGGTTGAACTAGATGATCTCTAGATGTCCCTTCCAACCCCTACCACTCTGTGAATCTGTGAGCATATGTTTGCACTGGTGATGCTGCATCCCCTTGTATCTAAGAGGAGAAGGCACAGGCAAAACGTGAAGCCGGGAGTATTTTTCTCTACTTGTTGTATGTGCAGGAAGAGGCTAAGCTATATGCTTCTGGGATGTGCTGCTCAGCACTGCTGAAGCAAAGCTAGCAAAGCAGGCAGCGGGCTTTTGCAGTTTGCAAGAGAGGTTGACTTTTCAGCACTGCATCATTTCTTGAACTAAGAAGCATATGTACAGAAGACCTGACTGTCAAAACAAGATGAGCTTTAACCCCTTTAAATATAGTATGAAAAAGTCCTTTCTTTGGTGTCTTGGACTGGGATACCAAATCACACAGTCCCCGAGCTGAAGCTGGGCATTGGGTCACACAGGTTGGATGTAGGGTGTGTTCTGGGGCTACCCAGCCCCGTCTCTGCTGTTGGTCATGCAAAGCTTTGAGCTGTCCTGCTGATCACTCAGGAAGCAAATCTCTGCATTCTCCGTCTCGCTCTGTGAGTGCAGTCGCAGGCAGGCACCCTTCTGGTGAAGGTTTGTAGTCTGTGACCTGCAAAGGTTACAAATAAAACTTCTGGACAACTAAACCCTCTTGTGTCAGGAGTGAGCCAAAATAAGACTCTTTCAATCTTAATAGCTGATGAATATAGATTCTGTTTAGTTAATACTCATTATTTCTCGACATGGCAACTCTTCAGCTGGTGGAAGTCACCCCTCTCCGCTCAGTTCTGTATGTTTGCCAGCTCTGTCTTACCAAGGAGGGGACCATGTCAGGGACTCATACAGAGGTGCAAGGCCCCTGACTGATGTGGGGGCAGTTCATGCCTGCATGACTTCAGTCCTAGGTGCCTATGGCACTCAGACCTTTGTGTCACGGGGCTCAGCTTCTCGCTGGGATGAGCTGTATGTCTGGGGCTTTTCCGCAGTGATCACCCTAAGAGCAAGCTGGGTTCTTCCAGCCACATTCGTAACACAGAAATAGCTGTGGAGGACTGGTATGTTAAGATTTCTGACGTTTGGCAGAGTTTGAAACCAGTGAATACAAGGTTTTATGTGAGGAAATGTGATGTGAACATTGCTTGCAAACTGCTCAAACAGCTCTGCTTGCAAACTGTCTCTGTGTATGAGTGCATATGCGTGCACTCCTGTTAAAACACAGCCCTTGCAAGGATAAGCACTTCGGGATCATTGAATGGCACTGTAATTTTAGCTACCGCAAGACAGCTGTCTTGTAATTGCATATGGCTCTTCAGACATACATAGCTTGTGCTTTGACTCGCGTCTGTACTCGAGCCTAGGTCTGAGAAGCACGGCCTACGCTGACCACTGATGGCTTTCGCCTCTTGTCTACCTTGTCTGCTTACGGGGATGGGGCAGGGGCTGCCTGTGTGTGGCTTCTACAGGTCTGTGGACACGACTAGGGGTGGGTCTGCCCCTGGGGAAGGGAGCAGTGGTGTGTGTACTCATCTCCCTGGCTGGGCAGCATGCGTCGGTCTGTGAGCTACAGGCACAAGCCCAGTAAACTGCCGCCTGAGCATGTCATAAGGTGTGGAGGTGGATTCTGTTAGAGAAAAACATGTCGTAGTGCCAGATAAAACAGCCCAAGAAGGGCTGGGCTGCTGCTGCTCCATGCCCTCAGGTCCAGCCAGCAGCAAGGCTGAAGGCGCACTCACACCCGCCCAACAGGTACACACGCATGCAGAGCACACACGCGTGCAGAGCACACGTACGCCCCGTGTACACCTCGTATTGATGTATGTACATGGCTGGTCACACGGGTCACAGAAGGACACTCAGAGCAGTCAACAAATGCAGACAGCACCACCAGCTTCACCCTGCACCTCTCCCTGAGCAGGTTGGAGGTCCGCTATGAGGAAATATATATATATATATATATATACATCTGTGTAATGTAGATCCCTCCGGTACCTGGGCTTAGGCACCCAGTCTGCCCAGTACCAAGACTGAGGATCCCTCAGCCTTTCTAAGGATGAATAAAAGGCATCAAGGAGAGGGAAATGTGCTGTGTTGGATGGGAAAACTGGGAGTGGGAGAGAGGCTGTGATGAGCAGAGTTAATTTAGGAGTGTGGCATGGGATGTGATAGCTTGGGTAGGTCCAGCTTACTCTTCCAGGTAGGTCTTGCTTGAAGAAAGGCAGGTTAGAGATTTCCCCTGTTAATAAGGATTCAATGTAAGATTGCATGAACACCGTAAGGGGTTTTCTCTGCCACTGTGGCTCACACGTGGGCACGTTCATGGTGGTTGCAGCTACGGGCACTAAATAGATTGGTGTGATAATCTCTGGCCTAACTAGGAGAGCTTTTTGTGGGGCTGGAGCACTCCCTTGACACCGAGTGTCTCTGCAGGCTCAGAGTGAAACGAAAACACTCAGAGGACGACGCTGCGGAGCCCATGGGGTGTGCCGAGCACATGCCCGGCCAGGGCATGGCCCAGGCGGTGTTCACAAAGGCTGGTGTGCAGAAGGCAGCGGATGGCTGCCTGTCCACGCTCCTCCCCTCTCTCCTATCAGGCAGACGGCGGATTTACCAGGCAGAGGGTGGTGGTGAATACTGAACAGCACAGCCTGTGCCAGCGTAACCTGGCTGCTCTTCTCAGCTGTGATACGGACTGCTGAGATGGCCAGGGACATGTGTGCTGGGTCTCTACTTCTTGGAAGAGCAGCTCTGAAATGGATGTCCCTGGCCCCTGATTAGGGACATGTGGGTGACATCCCTTGGCTTTGTAAAAATCTCGTAACAGGGTTCAGTACGTTAAAGGTTTGCAACTTCTGCTCCTTTCAGAGGAGAGGGAAAGCCTAGTCCTGGATGGAGTGGCAGAGGACATCTCGTGGCCCTTTGATTTCCCAGGGTATGTGTCTGACCGTGACAGCCACGCTAAAGTGGGGTTTATTAACTACCAGCACCTCTAATTCTCTGCTTTCCAGGAGGGAGCTGGCTCCCAGCCAGCAGTTTGAGTACAGGTAGACGTTGCTCGTGCCGCCTTTTCCCTTCAGGGTAGATGTCTCCTGAGAAGAGAAATGTTTGTGCACACAAGAAAACGGCCATTCGGAGCGCGTCGTGTGTCAGCAGCTGCTAATTTCAGTGCGCTGTAGCTCCCTGGTCTTGGGCCAGGGAACTTCTTAAGTGTCTTGTGTAATTTCCTCTTCATCCCTCTTTGCCCTTTTGATCTTGTGGTCACATTTCCAAGTCACGAACTACAGCTACAAAAAGGGATTAGATTAATGAATGTCCTGATTGCTTTAGCCCTTAAGCTAATTTTAAATAATTGGAAAGGTAGCTCACAAATAACGTTCCCTGGAGAGTTTAATTCATTATGCAGGTGTTTAATTACAAGAAAGTTTTGGGACAGAAGAGAAACCAACTTGGAATGTTTGAGATGAGGGGTCTCTTTTATTATCAAGAACATCGTGCACAATGACAAACTTTGTACGTGAATTGTTCTGCGCCAGTCATTTATGCCTCGCACATTATGCTGAGCCAGCCAGAGCCCAGAGGCGCCTCAATGTAGTCATGCTCCAAGGCTATAAAACATTATTCCCTCCTGGCATCCTCTTTTCATCCTGCTGTTACTTTTTGCTGCTCGTCTATTGGCTCTTTATTTCACAGGCTTATGAGATGGCGAGGGTGGTTTCAGTGCAGAATAATGCACCTTCGACAGGTTACTTGCACGGCTGCCACTAAGGTTGGTGTGTCTGGACTATTCACAAAATCACTCAGAGGCCTGTCTGGTGTAGGCATCTGAAGAGGAAGATAATAAATCCTCCATGGCAATTGATCAGGGGGTTCAGGGCCTCTGACATTTAGGTGATTCTCACTAAGTTTAAACAACTTTTTATTCTTAGGCAGTGTTTTTTTGGTGTTTTTTAGCTTCGGCAGCAAGGGTGTGTTTTGTGAGCAGGGACATGGGGTTAGAATTGTTAGCAGGCACATGGCGGGGCTTTTGTTAGTAATCTTCACATGTCCCAGCTAAATACTGGATTTTTCACATCTGCATCGGTAGAGTGTCCAGCATGGGTTATATTCCAGGAGCGGACACAGAAGGAGCATGCTGCCAGTCCAAGGGCAAAAACAGAGCACATGATTTTACACCTCCCTAGTAGGTTGCCCTGCTGCAAGAGGCGTAAGAAGAGACCCATTGCAGGTCTTGGAATGGACCATGGTCCCCCCTGTTCTGCTTCAGTTGTCAGAAAAGCTCAAAAGCTTTTGGATGCTGCTTCAGAAGCCTGGTGACATGATGAAGCTGCTCGCATCTGAGCTGGTAAATGATCTCCCTTGAATTCTCCTCTGGCAAGGAGAACAGTGTGTGTGTCTAGAGCAGTTCTTCGGGTGCTGTTTATATAACAGGCCTTTCCTTAATCACACACTGTGACAGCACCCTTCTCCAAAACAAAAACAAATGAAAGGAGGCATGCACATCTGAAGTTTAATGTATGCAACAGTAAATGAATGGATATTTTCAACAGCAAAGACTTAAGGTTAACCTTTTGTCAGTCTTCAGAGTACTCAAGTATTTTTTTTCTTCTCAGAGATCAACATCATGTACCAGAGACCAAGGGCTATATTCTAATCTTTAATATACAGCTTGCTATCTCTCAGCAGCTGTTCTGGTGAGGGCTACTCAATTACTACTTCCTTTGTATGCACAGCCAAGTGAATTGATCACTTCTGATTACAATCTATGTATCTCTTTCAAATGGGCTGCAGAAAAACACTTTGAAGTGAAGACTCGAGTCTAGTGATCTAGGCACCCAAAGATGCCTGCCAGACAATTGTAACTCCTCATTAAATTGACTGACTTCCCAGCAGCAGAAAAGAAATAAAAGAAAAGAAATAAAAATATATTTATTTTGGGGCGAACTACAAGAACCAGCTGAAAAGGAAGGGACTACCATATACCTACAGCTGTGCAGTTTCCGGGCACTGCATTTTCACGAGTAATGACTATGCTCTTCTTCCTAAAATAAATACTGGATTATCTGTTGGATGAAAATAGATGAGTCTCAACACCCACTGCAAGGCAGAACCTGGAAAAGGAACACAGCGGCTGTACAAACGAACAAAATATCTGAGGTAGGAAGGGAGAAAACCCATTTTTCAGCTGTGCTGCCTGAGCAGCATGCACCTCTGTGATAGTTATGCCCTGAGGTTTTTCCCCATGGCTACAGACTTTCCCACTGTGTGCAGGCTTTTCTTCAAGTGGGAACTAAAACAGATACAGGAGTCGTATCATGGGTCCATGGAAGGCAGCATAGTAAAAGACAGATTTCTGTTGCCCATGGCAGTGTCCAGGGGGACCTCTGTAAAGTCAAGTTCTGTGACAGCCAAAAGGCTTGAGGGCCAACAAGACCAAAGAAAAATAAACCTGTCCCATTAAATTAGGTGGAGTGATTGCACTGTTCCCATGACTCTGGAATATTGAGCCCAGCAGGAACAGCTTCCCTTAGGCAGCCACTGGAAAATCAGGCTGCCAGAGACATACAGATACACCGGTACTCCCCTCCTTCAATAGCTCTGACCTCCACCTCTAGCAGTCTTTTCCCTACCTCTGTGATGCCCTGTTTTTCAGCTCAGGTTTTATTTGTGCCTAAAGTGGTTGAAACCTTTCTCTAAGAACTTACAGATTACTTAATTATCTAGTATTATTGCATTGTTTTCCAACACTCTTTACTAATCTTAACAATAGCATTTGCTGGATGCTTTGCCTCCAGCTGTATCCACAGAGGTAGGCAGGACATTAAAATGCACCTATCAAGACACGTGATCTTAATGTACTGTTGGTAATAAAACTAATGTAGTATTTTATGTGCTTGGGTGCAAAAATCACCAACTTTTTCATATCGTGAAAAGCTTTCTTCTCCCTGCCTTGGTGCCAGTGTAGTATGAAAATACACTCATTACGAGGCATGATGAACTATGAGTTGTGAATGAAATTTCCACATCTTGGCATTTCTTGTATTATTTCTGAGAAGTGTGAAAGAGGCATGGTTGCTTGGGTGAATGCAAGTCCATGCAGGGTCACAGAGGCACTCAGCTCCCTGCAAGAGGGTGAGGGAGGCCGGGGATAAAAGAAGAGAGGTCACAGCATTGAGCAGGAGAGATTGGAATTGGCAGTCCCTGCTCGGCCGCGTTCCTCATTCTGCCTTCCTTGGAGCGAATACTTTGCCATCATCAAGTCGAGGAGAAAGGATGCAGTTCAAATGAGCTGTTACCCAAAATTTCCAGGCCCCAGCCCCAAAGGTGGGCAATGAATGTTACTGTCTATCCCAGCATCATGATGTGTGTCACCGTGAGGGACCTCTCCTTATGGCTACTGTCCCTAGCAAATGGTGTAGAAATGGTGGGAATAGGAAAGACCAAATCTTTTATTCCTGGGTCTCTTCAGGGAGCCATCCTCTGTCTGGGATTTGGACTTCTTGTTGCTCAGTCATCTGATGGGTGTTCTCTGGAAGGGATCCTGTCCTCTCTTCACAACGGAGACAAAAAGTTAGTGGAGAATTCCCTGTCCACAGTTCAGAGCCTAGTAGCTGCTCCCAGCACTTCCCTTCGCTATGGCAAGGACATGCTACCAAAGCTGAAGGTGCTCCTTGGGCTGATAATGGCAGACGAGGTAACTTCCAAATGCCCCCAGGTGTGATAACCCAGGAAATAGGATTTGGTGTCCAGAGACATGTGGGCCTTTGAACTAATTTAAATAGTAATTGTCCTAGACTGGGATTTCTGGATTTCATTCAATACACCACACTCAGTAATTGTGCTGAATGTGTCCTCGTTCCTTGACCTTGTCGCACAGATGGCATTGTTCTAAGCAAGTTTTTACAGACTACAACTAATTAAGCAATTAATTAGGAACTTGCACTTACAGAGAAGTGGTTGTAAAGCAGTAACTTCAGTGACCTTATGAGACCTTGCCACAGAATTGTTCAAAAAGGCTGTCTTCTCTAAGGTTTTAGTGCATCCACTTCATCTCAGTTTGAACCACAGCTGCGACAGGTTGGCTCAGCTCAAGCTGGACTCACCTTGAGCATCATCTGGGCCTTTCCTGATGTTTCTTCAGGATGTCTCGAATTGGAAAGCTTTCCTTCCTTCCTGGCAAAGACCACCTTGTCCTGTGACATTAAGTGGCTATTCTTAAATTGTGGTGAACACAAATTTCTTGTATCCCAGGGCTTTCAGTATTCCCATAATGATAACAAATATTTAAATCACAGGGGCATTGGCTCTTATTCTGCCATATTTCACTTTGTTCTGTCAACACTTAGCGTTTTCTGCCTGTCAACCTTGTTGCAAGCCTTCAGATATTCTGATTCTAATTGTGTCATAGGAATGATGCCTTATGACTCCCTCTCCCATTTCAGATAATTTCTGTGTTGTATAATAACAACAAAACCATAATACGTACTTTATATATCTGCTGGTTGGAAAACAGATCAGTGTAGAGGTTTCATGGAGTCATAGAATCATAGAATGGTTTGGGTTGGAAAGGACCTTTAAATTCATCTAGTCCCAACCCCCCTGCCATGGGCAGGGACACCTTCCACTGGGCCAGGTTGCCTTTTGCAATTTGGATGCATGTATGCTCTCTGGCTGGAAAAGGAATGAACAGCATTATTTACCCTTCATTTCTTTATTAACAGCAAGGAATTTCCAAGTATTTCAGGCCACTGGGGAATTGGTAACATTATTTACCTGTTTTTTGCTCATGAATTGCAAGTGGAGGTTTATGTTACTAAAAGTTATTTAGCAGAAATGTTGACAATAGAGAAGAATGAAGTGGTGTTTAAGCAAAATTCAAGGTAAGCTCAAGGAGCAACTTTTCATTGTGTCATGGGTTGGGCATCTCAGTTCAGGGTTCCTGTATTCCTGTGCAAACATGAGCCCCAACTCAGCCCTTACTCCATACACACTATGTCTAAGTGGTGCTTAACAGTGTCTCCCCTTCCTATGGGAACTGGAGTCTAGGGAGCAGAAAGGCCTTCATCTTGGAAAGGTTGTAAGCTCTCTGATGATGAGCATCTCTTGGTGATGCAGCTCTCTGCGGATGATGCCTTTCTCTAGGATCCCTGCATGCAAAACTACTGGGTACCTAGAACACCCCACGCTTGGGCAGATGGCCATTTCCAGTATTCAAAAAAAAGGAACCGAGTAAACCCAGTGAATTTCTGCAGTGTTCATATATATCACTGGAGATTTCTTACCTCATCAAGCAGTTTAGGCAATATGCTGAGAGGGAATATTACTCCTCCTGGTAGCAGGAACAAGCTGTGGTAGTAATACTGCAATAACAGCACTCGCTTGCTCTTGGAAGTACCTATACTATCCTGAATATATGTGGTTATACGACCTCTGATGCATTTAATAATGGCACAGGTTTCAGTTGCATTTCTTTTATCTCTCAGTACATAAAGCAGCAGTAGGTACATTTGAAGGCTGCCTGTGCCTCTGCTAGATTTGGCATGGAGGTAGCTTTTGGTATAGCTTTGCCTCAAAAAGGGCTGAGCCTGAGTCTTGCTTCCTCTTCATTTCCAAAGTACAGACGAGGGGCATCTGCAGAATGACTTTGGAACGGGACCATGGCACTCTGGCCATGGTACAGCCTCGCGTTCCTTGTGTTGCTATCCTTGCAGTCAGGCTCTGAACACTTTGGTGTTGCTCTCTCTGCCCCTTGGGTCCAGCGCTCCTTGGATTGGAAATTTTCCATTTACTCTGCCCCAGAATGAATGAACGATCCAATCTTCAAAACCCATTAGGGATTAATTACAAGCAGAAGTTATACTGTTTTAATTAAGCAGCATACTTCACACAGCCCATCCCTGTAATGCAGGTTTAGTATCAATGTCCTTTATACCAGAAAAGTTCTTCCCGGATAAAAGAGAACATGTAGAAGGGAGTGATCTTTCCTGCAGGAAGCACAGACATAGTGGCACGCTCTGCTACAATTAGCCTGAGGGAGAAAACAGCGTCCTGCTGGGTGCCGTTATGGCACTGCCAATCTGTAGGTTGGATTTACTTTCCTCTCGTGCCATCCCGAATGCTGCTGGGGTGATGGGTGAGAACCATACAGATGACAGCGCTTAGAGGAGCTGGAATGG
>NW_010243683.1:0-15102 GCF_000690775.1 Eurypyga helias | reverse complement strand
AGGGCTGAGGGGGGGGGGAGTGGGGAAGGGGGGGGGGGGGGTGGCTGTGTCAGAGGGGACATAGATCTGGCTTTCATGATGTGTGGCACATAGGAAGACATTTTTCTTAGGGGAAATATGCAGACCAGCCCCGTGGAGCTGAGGAGACAGCATGGCAGGGCATTCAAGCCCTGATAAGTTACTCATCAACACTGAAAAAGCAACCGTGTGTCCATTGGCCACTTTGTAGGCAAAAAGTGTCAGAAGCAAACCTGCTGAAGATGAGAGATTTTTCTTCTCTCTGGTCACCTAGCACATCAGAGAGAGGCCCCTAGAAAAGGGGGAGGAAAGAGTCAGTCAGTGGTGTGGTGTTTAGTGGGGAACTACTAAATTCAGGAAGAAAACTAAATTCAGGAAGGATTCTGCACAGCAAAGGCAGTCAAGACACTTGAATGGGTCCTTCGTGGGAGCGCAACAACCAAAAAGTCCAAGCTAGTTCCTAAAAAAGCCAAGAGGGTGAAGAGCGGGAAGGAAACGCCGTCCCCTCTGCAGAGGCGAGGCTTGGCAGTGCTGGCATGAGAGTCACATGTGAGGTTTCTAGCTGTAGATGTTAAAGGTGCAGCGGTTTGGCATGAAGCCTATAAATTCAGGATGTCTTTGGGGAAAAAAAGGGTCAAGCGGAGGGAATCTGAACTTCTCTCGATGTTGCAGATCAGACTTGCATCTCCAGTTGGAGCTGGGATGGGGTTCTGTTTTGCTTTTGAAATAGAATGTGTGTGAAGATTGCGTTGACTTGCTGTTTGCTGTAACGTGATTTGGGAGAAATAGCTGCTTCTGCTCCTTTTGGGAAGTCAGCCAGACCCGAACAATCTCACAGTGGAAAATGTCACAATGAAACCTGGAGCAGAGATTCCTGTTTCCCTGCATTCACTGTTTTGTTAGAGTCCCCGTCTATTATCACAAAAACTCCGTTTTTCCCCCTCTGTAACAGCTCCCTTGCGGATTTGAGGCTGTAATGTTTTTGTGACCACAAAGGAAACAGCATGTTTGCAAATGATTTGATAGGGCCAAAATAATTTACCTCCTACCAAGTGTGACATATTTCGGCAATTGCTAATTAAGCTGAGAGATTGCTGTCATAGCTCTGTGCAAAGGCAAATCACAACCTCTGTGAAATCTCTTCGGCAGAATGTGCATCATCTGCTATCTCCGGCATGAGCACAGGGTGGTGACAGTATTGTCGGCGTTAAATCACCCTTCCAGTATGTTCAGCATCTCTTTTAATCTACCAGGCCATACCTCACCAACCTGGTGTCTTCACCGTATGTGCTTACATCTGTTAGCAAAGCAAGGAAGATCATTCTTCCTAGCAATTCCTATGCTGAGGATCAAGGGTAAAATGTCGGAATGCCACCGTTTCTAAACCCTGGCAAATATGTGAGCTGCTTGTCCTACTAGGTGTCCAGTCTGGGAACATTTGTTGCAACAGTCAGGAGGATGCTCCTGCAGGAATACAGGTCTGTACCACTGCATGATGTGCTGGGGAAAACTGCTTTTGCACTGTGTGACTGTGTGATTAATCAGGAGAGAATAGGGGGAGTGAAGGCAGTAGTGCTACTAGAAGTAGCAAATACCCTGCCTGGTATTTCTTTTGCTGAACAGAGATGGAAATGTTGCCTAGTTCAGGTCTTTCTCGGACATCCAGGTTAGGGATCCCAGAGCTCCCAGTTTAGAGTGACATGATGGAGCAGGGAATTTTACTGATCTCAACACAGAATAACCCTAAATTGATGCCACAAGCATAGATAAATCTGTGTGTAAAACATTAGTAGGCTATATAATACTTTTTTTCCACAGAAATTTCCCTTTATCCCATTAAAATAGTTTCTCGGTGATCTCCCTTCCTTGGAGGCATCAGGGAACAGCAAAATCAGGGTCACCCCACAAGGGAAGGGGAACAAGGATCCAGGGGTGACAGTAAGGCAGGGCATCCTCATCATCACAGGGAGCAGTCCCACAGCACCCAACTGTAGAGCCCATTGCTGCACTCAAAGCCCTGACAACAGGCACCTACCCTTCTACCTTTGCAGAGACTGGAGTAATGATATTTGGAGCATGAGGTCTTGTGGAGACATGGGTCACTGATTTGGGACGGCATTCCTGTGTGTAGGGGTGCAGATAAGGTGAGTTGTAATGTCTGGACTTCTACAAGATGACACATACCGTAAGACCTGGGACCTGCTTGGCCATGAACGGTTCAGAAGGGTTACTCAGCAGCAGGAACAAGTGGCCATCTGCCCATTTAAAGAGGAGACCTGCTTGACTTTCTGCCAGCTTAGCACATCATCGTACTTGGTCACCGAGGTAGATTAAGATGATGCCTTGCAGAGTTTGGTGTCTGGTGTCTGCTTTCTACCTTCAGCCCGTGCTTGTGTACAGCAGAAAGCGACCTGTCCTTTTAGCTTGGGCGGGAGTGTTTGTGGTAGAAGACCTGGAGGAGACGGGGTCAGGGTGTGCAGCAACTGATGGACAAGGGACAGGGCTGGAAGGGTGTGAAGGGTGTTGATGTGAGTGCTGCAAAGCAGCAAGGACAAAGGGACACTTCTCTCAGGAGAAGAAGGAAAATCTGGGCATGTGTGGGGAAAGGATTGCTGTTCATTTTGATTGGGAAGCTCTGCCAATGTAGGGAAGACAAGAAGCCCAGGTAAGATGTAATGTTTGGGTATGACATCCTTGGGGTTGTCTTTACAGCCCTGCAGCTGCAGAAGCAAATACCGTGTTATGTATAGCAACTATTTTTATTTATTCTCTGCACCATGGGCATAGCAGAACCATGGAGTCTGTTTTGGTAGACAAGCAGAGAAGAAAAATCAGATCAGCAACCTTGACATGAGCTGGGAAGTTCTTTCCTCATTGCCAGCATTTTAATCACTATAAAAGGGGCAATTCAGCTAATGCAGCCTGTCTTTGTATTGGGAGGCTCTGTCTCCTCTCTCCTCACGTAAAGTCTCGGGGGTCACTGAGCTGTCAGAAGTGAAGGATCAGTCTTTCAAGAGGAGGTGGATTGTACTCCAATATCCCTGTCCTGTCACAGCAAGCATTTGCAGATGAAAACGCAGCTTATAGCTGGTTGCCATCATCTGCTGCTGTGCCCTTATCTCAAAGCCCTTCTTGTAACCAGGCAGTGCTTCAACCAGCATCGGAGCATGGGAGAAGCAGAAGATGGGCAATGCTCCTCCTTCCATCACTCTTGGCAGGTTGTGATCCTCCTTTTCTGCAGCAGAGACCTGGAGCTGGGGTGGAGGGGTCAGCAGAGGAGGCTGTGCTGGGAGGAAGGGCTCCTGTGCTCCAAGGCAGCAGAGAAAAGAGAGGTACATGCTGGGAGGGGGGTGAGCCCCTGTTTGTGTAATGCTCATGAGTGACATGGAGTCCTTGAACCACCCCTTTGCGGGTGAACACCACTTGATGTGAAATTATGTGTCACTGAGCGTTTCACTGGGCCATAAAGTCCGCTGTGGAAAATCCTGACTTCTCACCTTAAAATGAAATAAGCTAGAGAGAGCAGCACACTGCAAGGCATAAACAGCCATGCCAAGAGCATCTCACCAGGGCATTTTAGCCAGCCCAGCAGGACAGGATGTTCAACTAAGCAGCCAGAACAAAAAATGCCGCTAAAGGCTGCAGTTAAGTATTTCAGTTGCTTTTTGGATGTACATATGGCTGAGACGTTGCTGATTCGTTTGTGATGCCTGAAATTCTATTACTTGCTCAGTGACCAAATTGTTCTGCTTTGCGTATACAAGAGAAAGCCTCTTGCTTTTCTCTGGTGAATTGATTTATGAGAGAGGGGAAACGTATTTTGGAGAAAGCAAGTTAAAGATTTTTTGTTAATGATAAGTCACTGAGCATAATTTAGTTTATTACTAATTCCAAAGAAAAGAAACAGATCCATGATGTCATGTCTTTTTAACTCCATTCAAACATTTCATCTCCTCTTTTTCTGACTGAAATGACTCATAAAATCGTAGACATTAGGCATGGCAAAGACCTTTAAGTTCATATTGCCCATCTGTCTGCCACCACGGGGTTGTTATTTAGAATGGTAAAGAAGAAAACCACGTTAGAGACAGACATAATGTTCTCTTAAAGAATGGGATAAGACTAAGATACTCGTCAGTCATCTCTCAGACCATGGACCCGCTAGTCAACGCAAAAGAAGTCAGTGACACATGGCATCAAATGAGGCTGAAACAGATCTTGCCTTTCTGGGCTGAAAGAGCTTTTCCACAGAGAAAGGGCTTGTTTTCACCCCTGCCCATTCCTGCCCCATGTCTTCTTGCTTGCTTATCACTTCCCACAACCGCTTTGTTATGTGTCGCTTTTGGTGACATCCTTTTAGATGTAGTGATTTCATTTTCAGAGCTACTGGTTTTCATGTTCCCCTGGTTCAACTCACTGGGAACAATAATGAGCCAGAGCATCCCTGTTGAGAGGCATCTGGGACTGGTAAGGCCTCAGGTTCAACAGTGAAAAATACAGCTGCTAGACAGAGAGGTGATCTGCTGGAAATCCAGAGTTAGGGTAGGCAGGCCTCGAAACAAAAGCTGGTGGAAGAGAAGGGGTCAGTTATTGCATGGTGGGCCCTTACAGCCCTGAGACAAGGCTGAGGGATGCATGCCAAATCCCTCCAAGTCACTGCCTTTCTGTGGGGCAGGGACCATCCTTCAGGGCTAAGGGGTTGTGGCATACCAACTCACATCTAGGCCTCCTAAGTGCAGTACAGGCATGTGGTGTGTTGATTCATCCTGTGCACTGCACCAGCACCTCTCAGTTAGGAGCTGAAAGCACACACAAGCCAGCCCTACTCTCTCCTTACTCATTCGTTACCGCTGTTCTGACATCTCTGCTGTCGCTGCTGGCTGCAAGCCTCCGTCCTCTGCCTGCTGTCCCGACAGCATTTTGCAGGAGCTGGCAACGCAGGTTTGCATCAGCAAATGCCAGCACGTCCGTTTGGGGAGTTACCTTTTCCACTCGCTGGTTTTCTGGCCACGTGTTCTCTCATGTCGTGAGAACCGACTGGAAATCGTTATCCACGGAACAACATGCAAAGGCCTAACACATCTCTGATGATGGGCATCTGTTCTGCTTGACGAGTCCATTCCTCAGCTCCCAGGCTCACTTCTGCTGTGCCCTCAGCAGCATGTGGATGTGGGCTAAGCCTTCCCCCTGTAGCAGGACTGACGGGGACAGCCGCTTGCCTGCTGAGCCTCCCCCACGGGAGTGCCCTGACTTCTCTGATTAGCTCTCTGTGGCAGGGATCGCTGGGAGAGCTTGCTGCCTCCGAGCCCCGGTGAGGAAGGATCATTAACATGCAGCCGGCTTGCCTGTGGAAAATGAGATCTGTATACCTAGCAGCGAAGGATAACCAAATCAACACCCAGTCGGACTCCATTAACACGGCCCTCAGGAGGCAAATGCCTCTTAACGTGCAGCTACGTGCTGAAATTATGATCATTTCAGCACACGGTTGGTTCACAAGCCAGTTTTGCTCTAGTGAAATGTCTTCAAACAGCATCTTTCACAGCAAGTGAATCCACTTCCTCAGAGGTGAGCATGAAACAAAAGGTTGTCCGTGGGCAGTTTCCCTGCAGATGCTGCCACAGGCACAAACATCCCCAGCGTTGGAAAACTGCCACCTGCATCCTGGATTGCAAGCATTTCCATGCAATGGTGTGTGTACCTCTGTTTTGCTTCCTCCACACACCCTTTCAAGCCCCAGGTGGGAAAATGGGCAAGAAATGGGCTGAAGGCCAGTTTAGGATCCCTCAAGACTCGAGACTGAGTTACAATGACCTACCGCCTCAGAGGTCAAGCCAGTGGCGCAGTGACAAACCGCTGCTCCATGGTGGTGTTGACAAAGCGTCACTGGGCTGTTGGTGTACAGGTTAGGAACAGGGAACTCATTTCTGGTGCAAAACCCCAGCTAGGATTAAAGGCGAGTTCTCTGAGACCATTAAGCCAATTTTGTCATGGCTTCATTCTCCCTGAAGTCAAGAGTAACCCTTGTCTTGGCATTTCCTTAGTTTGTCTTCTAAAATTACTTGACTAAGTCTCCTTATATTGGGAATGGCTGTGTGCAGAGACACCCCTGGTCCCTTCCACTAGCTCTGTCCCACCGTCAGAAAATCCCATTCACTGAATTCCTTTCAGCTTCTCCTGAATGCAAGGAAATTTCCAAGCAGTAACCACTGGCTAGCCATTGTGCAAGCGTGTGGGATTCCCACTCTTACATTTGGTATTCCCACTCTCCAGGGCTTGGCTCAGCCTCCAGCTCTCAGGTACCTTCTGGGATGGAACTTTTTGGGATGACTTTTCAGGGCTTTGTTTCCACAGTCCTGTGGGTCAGCTTTCATGCCAGCGTCTCTGCAACGAAATGAGCTGCTGGGCCCGTAACCAGCAGTGGCCGTGGGGTGGGGAGTGCAACCCAAGCAAGCAAGAAGTCCTTTCCGTTATCTCTGCTAGCGAAGACGTGCCAGTGAAGGCAATAATGGGTCCCCCTTGGCTTTGACAGTGCTGATGATGCTGATGTTGGATCACCGTGAGGGAACATTACGTGGCTGTATATTTGTGATTTACATAGATTGTATTGTAGAGGTTTACAGTCTAATATATGCATTTGCTGCTCTGTTGGGAGCTGTAAAGAAGAAAATCATGTAGTAAAGAGCCTTCTGGTCCTGACATAAAATTCAGCATAATACATATTATTATCTCTGCCTGTGCCAGCCCTTCCTTCTTGCTGTTGCCTACATTTTCAGTGTGTGGCAGTGTTACCAGCTCCTGAATGCCAGCTAATGCTCCTTGCTGCTGTAGATCAGAGCAGAGAAAAAGTCTGGAGAAGAGGTGAACAGGGAGAAGTGCAGGAACTCTCTCCAAGTGTGTGAAAGGCAGGTGCAAACAGGGAGGGAGTAAACTCATCTCCATATCCACGCCAGGATGGCTGAAAAACCTCAGTCCGAGGTTGCAGTAAGGTGGGTCCTTGTTCCTCTTTAGAAAAAGCTTTCAGGAGGTAAAGAGGGGAAAATGCATCATCAGTTTACCTGGACAGAGGGTGGAGAACTGTTTAGATGAACAGTCAAGAATGGCTTTGCAGCTTTTATAGGCAGAGCCTAAGATTCTTACAAGCTTATCACTGGTTTTGCTAAAATCCTCTCTGATGCTGGTTTGATATACACTGGAACTGATTTATTAACATGCCTCTTCTCTGTGCTCTGTAAGTAATTTTAGGGGGAAAAAAAGAGGCATAATAATGTTCAATTTCACACAGCAGCAATCTCTCTCGGTCTTGAATTGGTTTACTGGCTACTTGTTTACTGGTGTCTTTGCAGCCTTTGCTGAACTAGCTTATTTACAAATCCTGGAGTGGGATATTACTCCTGTCAAGATTGCCACTTAACTTTGTTAGAAAGCATATTAAAGCCACAGAGGCAGGTGGAGGGGACCAAAAAGTACCCTGTTTCTTCAATAACCAGGGTAGAATTTGCATTGAAGACCTGGTGCCTGCCTCCTCCCACCAGTAGTTTCTCCATTAACTGAAGAAAAAGATAGTTTTCCATCCTGAGAGGTCTTCCAGACTTCAAAAATTTTCCTTAGGGTGAAATTCCAGTTCTGAACTTTTGATACTTTTCATGAAGAGATGGGAAAGGGGTGGGTCTGATGATTAAAAATCAGTTTGCTGATCTGGAGACCCTGCCTTACCAGGTGAGAGTTCTCCATTTGCCATTAAAAAGTGCATTTCAGACCCTAGGGTTAATTTTCAACTTAGGGTCTATACTCTGAGTAATGGTACCAGCTCTCTGGGCTGGTACCTTCTGGATTACCCTTGTTACCTGTGAGCTGCTCTTTGTGCGATCTACACAGTCAGACTTTGATTCCCTTGCTTTCGAGTACAGTGTGCTCCTTGGCATAGTCCTCGATGTCTCACTTCTTCCTGCAGGTTTTGTGCACTTTGACTGCTGAAGATAATCTCACAAAATTGACAAGAGAGCTCTGTCACATTTGTAACTTGCTCAGATTTGCTTGGTTTGATGTCATGTGGAAACTGTATATCATGCACTATTTTGGCAACTTCCCTTGATCGTGAGCAAACTGCTTTTGCAGGATTTCTGGCTTCAAGACTGTGTATTTTTGGAGTAACATTTACTTATTTGGTGCTTTATTATATTAACCCCATATACTCTGAAAATATAAAGGTAGTTTCCTCCATCAAGAGGAAGACTGTCATGTGGGTTTCTTAATATTCAGTAAACCCATACTGAGTGACTAAGAATAGATATCAATTCATACCAGCAGGCTCTGTTGATATATTTATGGTCATCAAAAAGGGTTTGACAGCTCATCCAAAAGCAGTTTTATTCTTTTCTTAGCTCCATGCAAAAATAGTTCAACAACAAGCAAAAAAGCTTTGGTGCAAATGCATTGGGCAAAGAAAAACAAAAGAAAACCCAAGTTGACAGCTAAACAACTCAATGTCTCCACACAGAATCACTATCCCGCTTTGTATTCGTGTTCCTGAGTGTTGACAGCACTCCAGGCAGGAGCATCCTGGGGCTCCCTGGCCATGGTGCATCATGGTGGAGAGGCAATCCCAGTGGGGACACTGGTCCTTAGATGAGAGGGAGACATTCGGCAGGCAAACTGCAGCTGCCTGGGAGCAGCACTGCAGCAGAGTATTGGAACTGAAGTATTTTCCTTTTCTCTGTGCTTTTTTACACATTTCCGGGAAAATCTTCACAGAGCGCAGGCGTGTTCTGTCAAATTCCATATACAGGCAAACAAACATAAAACACATGGAGAAAAGATTCCCAGCCAGGCCCCGCTGCTTGCTTCTGTAAATCTAGGCTTCTGCCTTGCAAGTTTAGTGGTGAAGAAAGGTCTATGACGAATTCCCCCTCGGGGGTCTGTTTTTCTGGGCTGTTGGGGCGATATATCTACACCAGCTGACAGCTATTTCCTCCATTGCAACTTACCCACTTAAAACAGGAGCACTTTTACCGTGTGCTCCACTAGCAGTCACTGCTATTTTCGTCACCCTCTTTTGCAAATTCTGCATTCTGCACATCCCCCTTTTGTCCTCTCCAACCATATCATGCCAGCAAACAGCTGCTTTCACAGCACCCCTATCTGGAACGTTACTTCAAGTTACAGAAGGCAGATATGTTTATTAATATTTAAGATGTGTCAGTGACTATATTCGCCAGGCTGATGGTTCTGCTGAGATCTTCACTGCAAAAAGAAAGGAACAAAGGAACAAAATTTAACAAAGGCATCTGAGATACCTAAATCACTCCTTTTCCACAGCAACCTTCCTTGAGGACCAGAGGACTGTTTAGGAGAAACAGCGTGGTGTCCTTGCCCTGCCCTTTTGCACTTCCCCAGGGAATCAGTGGTTTCCCAGTGCTGGAGACCAGGGGAGCTTTCCCTCACTTGCTGTGTCTGTTATTTCGTGTTATGCAAGTTCTTAGTTTTTCCCGGTTCAGACTTGCTGAGGAACAGCAGTAGTGCTGATGGAGCAAGCAGTGATCTCCAGCTTTTTTGTATCTCCTCCAAGACTGGCAGCATTAGAGATGAGATTTCCAAGGATTCAGATCAACACATCCGAAATGAGAGCACTGCATTCAAACCTCACTTGAGTTCTTGGTTACCAAAAAAAGCAGCCTGAACATCGTTTGGGCTTTGTTTCGTAAGATGGAGCCACAGAATCAAACTTGCTTGGTGGTGTCCTGCCCTTGGCCCACCCCAGGTCTGCCCCACAGGTGGCACATCACTGTGGTACCACTGGGGAAACAGAGAAGGCACTGGCAGAGGGCTCTGGGAGCTTGCTGCTTGGAAGAGGCAGGCAAGACTGTGCATACAGGGACATCCCTTGCATGTGGCTGCCCATGTTGCTTAAGCTTCTAGAGGATCCTAGGGGGTTTTTTTGAGTCACTCTGTGCCAGATCTCCTGAAAAAGACTTGACACACATTGGCCCTCTGCTTCCCTTCCCCTCCTGCAGAAGCTTATCTTGACCTCTACGTGCATGGATGGAGTTTGGGAAGCCCTCCACCTGCCTCTGCAGCAAGGAGAGGACGCATTGCACACGGAAGACACGGACAAACTCCAGTGCAGTTTAGTCTGGTGCTTTATCACCTTTGCATCCTCTCCCAGCTGCAGCTGTGCCTCATCACCACGTATCCTTGCTCTGAGGGGCCGGCAGCTCCACCCGCTTAGGCTCAAACACCAACCACAGGAAGATCAGGCCACCCCAGCTCACGGCTGGGACTAAGCAGAGCCAAGACGTGGTTCTGCTACGTGACCTGAGACTTTGCTTTCCCCTCCCTCCGTGCACTGCACGCTGAGATTACTGATGCAAAGGACGGATCCTGTTGTTGGAGGGAAGAGCCCTGACACAGGGCGCCAGTGTCCTTGCAGTTGGCTAAGGGAAGGTGGGGGAAGAGCTGGTGCGGGCACAGAGAGGTGTCTCAGATCTGGCTGCTGCTGCCTGTGTGGCTTCCCAGCAGAAGTGTGTTGCTAAGTGCCTCAAACAGCCCTGGGAGTGTGTCATTCTCTGTGTGGGCGGGTGTAAAAACACTGTTTCAGAAAGTTTCAAGGGAAGCTTAACAACAGGCAGAAGAGCTGCAGCTCCATGCAAATAGCCTGGGTCCATTTGCAAAACACAGATGCCACCCCTACTCGGCACAGAGATCAGCTGACAGTGGCAGGAAAGCTGTAATTTTGTACCTAAAAACAAGAATGATCCTCACTCCAAACTTGATTATGGGGGTTATGAACCCTTTTCAAGGCTAGCATCTGATTTACCGTGATTTTATTTACATCAGATATTATATATATATATATGTGTGTGAGTGTGTGCAAGTGTACATAGTTTTGTATGCACCCAGGATGTCCCTTTGCAATTAATTCAAACAAGGGTTGGATTATATCCCATGGCCCAGTCAAGGACAGGAAGAGCTGAAGGGAGTTATTCACACTTGAAACTGTGAAGTGGCTGAACCTGGTATGTGGGCCATGACGTGGGTATCCCAAACTGTTGAGTCCAGCATGGCACTCTCCTAGAAATTCTGAGAATGGGTGGTGGTCCATGATCCAGTGAAGTGGGAACCAGTGGGTTAGACCACAGAGACTACATCCTTGCTAATAAATTGAATTTACCAAGAGCTGTGCTCTAGCTCTGAAGTTTGTGGGCAGGAATAGTCTCTTACCTCCCATCAGGGTCATTGCATCAAAGATAAACGTTGGGAGTGGTCCTGCTCTGCTCTAACTCCGTCACCGTGCAGAGGCATCGTCTGGGACAATGATACCTGGCACAACCAGACCACACCAAGGACTTCTCTAACCGTCTAAGAGTATGAACAGTCAAGTTCCAGTGCCAGAACATTAACAAGGGCTCTCTAATGCTATTAAGGGTGCAGACCATTGGGTTTCTGATTGCTGTTGCCTTTCTTTGATGGTGCCCGAGTCTCTTGCTGGTCAGTGGGTAGTTCATAGAGCAGTTCATCATCGCTGTGTTCCCTCTGCTCGTCTTGTGCTCTTATGGATAAGAGCACGTATGGCTCTGCTTTTCTTCCCTCTGCTTTCAGATGCATCAGTGAAGTGGGAGCAAGGCAAGAGGAGGATAACACCCCTGCCACTGGTGCTGGTGAGACAGACTCAGTGCTGGCATCCCCATGGATTTGAGAAGGTTGCTATAGGGCAGGGTAGCAGTAAGAGCTGACCAGGGCTCAGTGCTTTTCTGGATCAAAGCACCCTTGCCAGTCCACTGCGTGATAGGAAGACCTTCCCATTCTTGTTGAATTTGCCTGTAGGAGATTTTTGGATATAACATACAAAGGACAATATAAATTTCAAATTCCAGAGAATTTAAGGGGCACCAAAGAGCTGCTTGCATTCTCCTGCTATTTATTCTGGGCCCTTAATTGCAACAGGGTTTTTTATTTTTTTCAGTCTCTTGCAATTACAGAGTACTTGCCCAATACTACAGTTCATAAACTCATTTCTCTCACACACATCCCTCTCTTTCACTTTTTTCTCCTTTGCTAAAATCTTGGCTGGCATAAGCAATTAGCCACCTCTGTCCTCGCTGTATTTGACAGTGACGCAGATAAACAGCTACATGTAAAATGAAAATACCAATGCTGTCCTAGCCATCTGCATGTGAAGTGGAAGTATCAATGATCTCCTGAATGATGGGTATAAAGGCAGGCTTGGTCTTCAGGGAACATCCTTGACTTCTTTTGCCTGGTGGCTCTTCTCCCAGAGACATGGCTCCAGTCCCTGTTTGTCCCAGGAGCGTGGAGTAAACAGCACGAGACAACCAATAAGTTAGTGGGATGTCTGTTGGCAAGATTTCCAACCTCTCCTTTCCACTTCTTTACTTTCAAGGAGCGATATCCAGGTTTGGCACATGGAGACAGATAAACCCAGGCCCACTGGGTTTATGCATCCCTGAATTTCCTTGGAGCACCTTCACATGGTTTTGGTTTGCAGACTTATGTCCTGGATGCTCAGGCTGGCACCACCTGGGTAGGCTGTGTTGTTGGAGCGTGATTTTGTAGCCGTCATACAGCCCTGCTCTCAGAAGCTGATGAGAAGCCTGACCTGCTGAGAGAGGGGAAGGGCATGCTTCTTCCAAAGATGCCACAGTCTTGTGGCACCTGGCATGCAAAAAAGGAAAGTTATTACAGATGTAATTTAGCATTATTTTTAATAGCAGGAACATTGAAAGCTGGCAGATTGTGTATCCTTAGACCCTGGGGGGCCCTTCCAAGAGCTTTCTTGCTTGCTCACCTGTGTTCCTGTAGCATGTAAAGGGAAGTACATATTGTGCTCTGGCCGTTTACAAGCTGGAAGAGATCCTGCGTGGAATTAATAAGGCAATTAGAATAATAAAAAATTTTAGCATCAGTTGCAACTTGAGTAACTACATCCTTTTCAAGAAGGAAACCAATATGTATTATTAACGAACTGTATTATTAAAGCTATTGCCCAATATTTACAGTGGTACCCGTTTTACACTGCTGATTTATCTGTCATTCATCTCCTCACTTCAAGACAGGCATTGCCTTTAGAGGGATCTAATCTGTTCCTGCTTTCCGTAGATACATTATTCATTTCAGTGTAATGCAAGACAGTATAAAAACTCAGACCCTTAATTAAGATACAGACCTAGGAATGTTGCTAACATTACTCTTGTGTGCAGCTGGCCTGAATTCAATACTCTGTAAGATACAGTTATTCTACCACTTGAAACCCAGCACTGGTTAAAAATTACTTCTGCTCTTGAAAGCTACAACTGCACAAATGCACATATTTTCTAAAAACTGGAAGAAAAGATAAAATAAATTATTGAAATTCCATCCACTCACCATAATTTAAATCATGAGCTCTCTTCTCTTCTTAAAAAATGCTGCTTTTAAAACTGGTCTTTCTACTCAGTGATCAGTCTTTATATTGAAAGTGCAGAAATGGTCCTAACTTTCAGCCAACCACTAACAGTCACTTAATAAAACACATAAACGAGTCCTGATTCTGCAAATATTTGGCTTCCCTGCTGGGTCGTGTTAAACCACAGCATATATTTAAATATTGCCAGATATTAGTGCCCATATTTTGGCTGTTCAGTATGTTTCAATAAACATTGTGCAGCTGCTTTTTCCATGTCCTTCCCCATCCTCCAACCTGTGGAAAATTACGTTTTACCACTCAGCATTAGGTGGCAGCACTGAGAGGGTAACTTTTCTTTCAAGTTTTACCTGTTTAACTTAAATCCCGCTAGAAGCACATAGACTTGCACTGATGCAGAATGTGAATATGGCTGTTTTATCCAAAGTCCAGAGTGGCACATTGTTTGAAAATGAGCTTCTATAATTAGCTCACTAAACCTGCTTCACCTTTCATCTGCCATTAGGCAGTATTGGGTGTGCTAGTGCTCTCCTCCATTTGCATCCCAAAGAAAAGCAGCTTTGCATCAGATTTGGATAACCCCAGGACCTTCTTCCAAATGTGAAATGGCTTTTGCCCTTGGAAATTCAGGCGTGAACTCCTTCCTGACTTCTTGCAGCAGAAATAAACTGATGGCTGTTGACAGGGAGAATCTCTGCTCTGCAGAGTACTGAGTGCAAGGGGAACAGGCATGCCAGTGGGGGGGGACCCTGGGCCATAAAGGTCACTACTTTGCCCACCCTTGGCAATGCCACGTGCATTTCGCACTTCATCTGCCCCTATGCTGCAGAAAAAGGTGCTGACTGGGGCTCAGTAAGAGACTTCCTTGTGAACAAACACTTTCCAGCCCAGTGAAAGTGTTCATGCAAATGTGCCAGGTCCCTCTTCCCTAGCACTCCATACTCTCACAGAATTCTCGGTTCTTTTGACAAGGCACTGAAAACTTAAGAATTTTTATTGGAAATTGCAAACACAACACTAAATCCCAGTAAAATGTTAATGGAAGTAAAGAAATAAATTGGACATGAGAAATGCTGTCTCTAGGTGAATATCTTTATGACACAGAGGTTGATACCCTGTTGGAATAACCTTTCCAGCAAGGCTCAATTATGGATAAGCTTCACGTTGCCCTAGCTACTACGAAAGGAAAGCACTTCTTTAATAGAAAGGGGAAAATTGAGCGCTACTCTTCTCTGTAATTGAATTAGTCAGTTTGCCTTTGCAGTTGCTGAAGTAGGAAATCCGATGTTAGAAAGAGCTGCTGAAAAAGGAAGAAATTAGCATTAGAGTTGAAGACCAAAGGCATTCTATTCAACATGTAATCCTAGACTGTAAGAAGTCACACATGGACAGCTTCAAGAGGATTATAATTTCCTATGTCCACTCAGCCAGCTCCTCTCTGTCATCCCAGCTGTATTTAAGAGTGATTTTCCAGACCAAAGCTGGGAGATATCAAAAGAGCTGGCCCCAAAATGAGCACAACCCTACAAAGGAATTCAGATCTAAAGGGCTTCCCTAAGGAATCAGATTTAAAGGGCTTGTCTGAAGAACCTGTTCAGAGTTTCTGAAGCCACTGGGAAGTGTCCCATCCATTTCACCTATCTTCAGACCCCAGGAAAGCCAGA
>NW_010243682.1:7909-8296 GCF_000690775.1 Eurypyga helias | reverse complement strand
TCTCTATTTATGGGTGGACGGGTCTTTTGCCTTTGTGATCCCTTGGCGCCCAAACCCGCTCCCCAGCCTGCTGGGTGGTGACAGTGCCCGCGCCTTCCCCCCTCCCCTTTCCCGGGTCCTGTAGTGCCGACGCTGTGTTGTGACGTGGCATGGATATCCCCCCGCCCCCGTTGCTGGATGTTCTGCCAGTGACACAGCTGCCCCCGTGTCCGTGAATAAAGCCAACTCTTGTCTGTAGCCCCCTGGTCCTGGTTCCCTGGGGAGTGGGGCGGCCCTGCCCTTTGGCAGCTGAGGTGGTTTTGGGAAGAGGAATGAGGGTCTGGGGCAGGCTAACTGGGGTCTGGGGGAGTGGGCAGGACCCCGTGGGGACGAGGTGCCTCGCTGCGT
>NW_010243682.1:6661-7807 GCF_000690775.1 Eurypyga helias | reverse complement strand
CCGGAGGCTCGGGGTGCAGGCAGTGTCCCCGTGCCACCTGCCTGTGTGCTGGTTGTGGTGCTTTGCGGCTGAGGACCCCAGGATGAGGGTGGGCACAGTTGTGGGGTCGAGCAGGGGTTCCCTCTCAGGAGATGCTGGCCGTGCTAGCAGAGGGGCGTTCTGGTGCATCCCCCAGCCCTCCCTCCAGCAGCAGGACGTGGTGCTCTGTGTAGGTACCTCCTAGAGATGCACCCTCATGTGCTAGAAGGGCAGAGCAAAAGGTGGCCTCTCCCTGGGGTGAGAGCCTGGGCTGTCTCCCCGCCATGAATATCCGATTAAATCCCCCACCCGTGCTGGCTTTGCCGGCCAAGAGTGAAGCTGCAGCAGTCAGCACGGACACACAACAGGTTTGCTGATGTCTGCAAATCCCTGCCCTGGCTCTGCTCCCCGGGTCTGCGCCAGTCGCAGCAGCGCTCGCAGCGCCCACCGTGCGTTACTCAACGGTCCGAGACGGCTGTTCCTGGGGTTGGCTGCGCAGTGGGCTGTCTCCCCTACAGCCGTTCGCCTTTTTCCCTTCCCTTGTCCAATTCTGCCAGCCACGGGCAAGCAAAACCAAACCAGCCTCATCACAGCTTCCTCCAGCACCCAGGAGGCTGGAAAGCGGCTGGGGCAGCGGGTGCGTGGGGGGCAGACAGCCCGGGAATGCTGAGAGCCAGGCAGCTGTGAGAGAACGTGCTCAAACCAACCATTTATAGAGACCAGGGTGTCCCCTCGGTGCCGCACACGGTGTCCCGGGACGGTGACCCTCACCGTGCAGCTGGCACGGGCACCGGGACAGCCGTGCTGGGTGCCGTGTCAGGAGGTGAATCGTGTCAGGAGGTGAAGCCGGTCGCGCTGTACACAGTGAACACCTCCAGAGCGCACAGGTAGGCAGCGGTTCTCTGGTCCAGGCCCAGGTTGTACCTCGCAGCCGTGGCCGTATTTTGCTAGAGAGAGAGGAGAGCGGTGAGTCTGGTGTGTACTGGGGGGGTCTGGGGGTGAGGGGTGGGCAGAGGACCCAGAGAGGAGGGCGCAGGCAGCCCTGCGCGGGCAAGCACGAGGGCAGGCCGCAGGAGCACCCGAAAGGGGAAGGGGTCACCTCCACACCAAGCAGCCAAGTGGGCTCTG
>NW_010243682.1:4591-6643 GCF_000690775.1 Eurypyga helias | reverse complement strand
CCATCTACGAGCGGGCCTGGAGGTGCTACCCCACAGCACCGCCCTGGGGACAGACCCTGCACCCATGGGTGGGCTCCATGCACCCCACTCACGCCGCTGAGCACAGCACGTAGCCACTTCCTTGAGGGGTGGCAGGAGACTCCCAGCCCAGCAGTGCCAGCACAACCCTGCACCCACTGGCTCATCTAAGCAACCCCAGGAATGGGGAACGTGGGTTCGGGGGGGATGGAGAGAGGAACAGGGACCTGATGGCAACAAGGGACACCGCTGAGCACGTGGCTTTACCCCAAGTGTGGGCACAGCCACCACCCAGGCCTCATGCTGACGCGCCGGCAGCGGTGATGGGGTGCTGAGGGTGGGCACCCCTCACGCAGCACAGAGGGCCCGACAGCAGGGATGGAGGAGGCCAGGACCCGTGGAGATGCCTTGGCTGACTGCTCCATGGTGTAGGCCAGTCCCGAATACGCAGTGTCCTTCTCTGAGTCACCCTGAGGGGGAGGACAAGCGAATCCTTCGTGGGAGAGGCTGGAGGTTGGCTCCCCAAGCCCATCTATCAAACACAGCCCCTCTGCTTGGTGCAAGACCGCTGCCCGTGGGCCGAGCTTGGCTTGGCACCGCTGCAGCTGGCCCCAGCACGTGGCTTGGCTCCCACGGGACTCCCTGCAGCACCCTCAGAGGTGGGCTCTGCCACCACATGCAGCATCTCCACTCCATCCCCCCCACCAGTGGGATGATAGCACAGGGGTGCCACGAGCTCAGCTGCCCGCGTGGGTACAGCAGTCGGGAGTGTCTGGGAATGTGGAGCAGGTGAGCCAGGACAACCCTCCATGGTTGCAGACACAGTCACACAGGCCTGGAACTCTGGGGATGGGATGATGGGGATCTCCCCTCTGGCTTTGCCAAACGACTGCCCCAGTCTGTGCTGTACTGACTGCAGGAGGTGGTAGCTGGACTCCTGCTCATAGCTAACGTGGCCCAGGTTCTTCAGCTGCTCGAAGGATACGGTCACACCACCTGTGTTCACATACACGTCCTGCCATGGGCAGTACGTGCTTCAGATTTGCTGCTTAGGGTCACTTGGAGACCCAGGATCTGTTTGGGGATCTCTCCTCCCAACCCCTTTGGGCTCTGCTCTCTGAGACAGTCATGAGGTTACCGGGATGGCTGAATCCTCCGCATGGCCTATGAGCAGAGACACGGGCTGCTCTGACATCCCATGTGATGTGTCACACTTTGCTGCTGGCCTGTCAGCAGCCGCACGACATCCCAGTGTTGGCCAAGAGCCCCATGATCTATCGCTGCTGCAGCCAAGAACCAGGAGGGTTCAGGAAGGAAACCAGCATCCAAGATGTGCTCCGGAGCTGGGGCAAGGCAGGGAACAGGCGGACAGCACCATCAGTGCTGCCTGATCCCAGAGCCTGGCAGAGCCCAGCTGGATCCACATCGGTTCAGCTGACAACAGCGTGTGGCCTGAATAGCCATGAGCCCACCACCCCCCGTGTGTGTGGGGATGGACATACCAGGATGACCAGGATGTTTCTTTGCAGGAATATCTCCTGTGCTGCTGGTGTAGTAGGGCCGTTGGCAGTTTCTGCCATGATCCGAGAACAGGCAGAAGGAAGGGAAGAAGAAAGCAGTGACAGTCCGCTTTTCCTGCTGCTGGATCCCCCCTCCAGGCCACCTCTGGTGGCAGGAGTCTGGGAGCTCACCTCCCCACCGAAGGTTCAGGATGAGCCAAAGCTCAGACCTCATTTCACATGGAATGATTAAAGGCTCAGGCTGCAAAAGATGCTGTCTGTGACAAAAGTCCCAGGTGCCAGCACGCCCTGTCTCCTTGGTCCCTAGCGCTCCCAGTGAAGGGAGGAAGCTGGTACCCAGAGCAGGCGCCTACTGTGCTCACTCTGCTGCTTCTGGTTTTCGGTGTCGACACTGTGACACCCAGTACCTTCGAGGATATAATCTCCCTTGCGCTGGGGGGAGGATCTGATACAGCGATGAAGACTGAGGATGCCAGAAAAGCCAGCCAAGGTCACTCCAACAATCCTTGCTCCC
>NW_010243682.1:1086-4572 GCF_000690775.1 Eurypyga helias | reverse complement strand
AATTATGTGACTCGTCACCTCTGCCTCAGGCTCTGTCCCTCTGGCACAGGGAGTTAGGTGTCAGTGAGGTGATGTGACCCCTCCCTGGGGTGCCAAAAGCGGGGCTGGGCTGCGGTCACTCGCACTGACGCAGGGCCCGCTGGGAGCGTGTGGTCTGCACCTTTGTTTGCACTCGGGGTGCGTTCTCCCTCGTGAGCTGCTTCTCCGTAGTGGCAGGGATAAGGATGTCGTGGGGCACCTCCAGGATGTTGGCATCACAGGGCTCTGCTTTTGGAAAGCCAGCTATGGTCCCGTGGCCCTGGAATGAGCAGGAGAGTCCTGCTGGGCCCAGCCAGGCAGCATCGAGTGCTGTTCTCAGAGCCGGACTCCAGAGAAGGTGAGGGGCAGCCCCCCTCCTCGAGGGCACTGACCACCCCTCCTAAGAACAGGGCCTGGGTTGACTGGGCTCAACTCACTTGCTCATAGTCTTCTAGGTCCTTGGGGTCGATCCCCCTGGGATCATAAATGGCTCTGTCTCTCCAACACAGACGCAGTGGGCTCCATACTCGTGCAGATACTTCACAGTGTGCAGCCCCACTGTGCCAAAGCCCTGCCACAACACAGAGCAGGGATGGCCTGGGAAATCATGGGGACAACACTGAACATGGCCCCGCTGCTCTGGTAGCAGCCCCCTCTCAGGAGCCTGAGCTGGGAAGAACAAATAGGAACCCCTGATCCAGCAGTTCTTGGTGAAAGTTTTGGCTGGATGGAGACCAGGACCTGCCAGGACAGAGATCTCCTTGGTTAGCTACAGGGTTGTTAGAGCCCATAGGATAAAGGCTTCCAGCTCAGCCTGTCGTTATCACCTCCAGAGCTCCTGGACACCATGTTCCAAGCACAGCACGCTGTTCATCTCCTAAGAGCCGATCTCAGTGGAAAACTGATCCAGTGAGAAACATGGTCCCTTGGTGGGCACCACACAACATCCAGGCACAACCTGAGCCCTCCCCCTGCCTGTCCTGCTGCGGGGGTGCAATCTGCCACCATGACACCAGCACAAGGCAGGGCCAAGGGGCAGCTCAGCTCTTCTTACGGGAACAGATGATTTTGCACTGCCTGCCCCAAAATGCTTGCCAGCTTGGTACAGCTCCTAAAAGCAACACTGGTTCCTGAGACTGCAAAAACATGCCCCAAACACAGCGAAATGATGCCAACAGTAGCCAAGGACTTCAGCCTTCTCGCTCTCTGCTGTATCAGCAAAGCAGGAGCGCGGGAAGGGAAGGGATGGGCAAAGGCAGGGCCATTCCTGAGGCCACTGCGGGCAGCAGCTCTGGGGGCAGCCTCTGTTCAAAGCCTCTTCCCCGCGGCAGGGAGCTGCATCGAGGAGCGAGCGCCCGGAGGACAGCACCAAGTGCCGGCCGCAGGCAAGGTTTCGGCTGCGCAGGTTCCAGTTTATTTCCCCTTTGCAGAGAGCGGCGGGCGCAGCGGGACACGGGCAGAGCAGGCAGTGGATGGAGGCAGCAGTGCCTGGCAGAGAGCAGGAGCTCCTGGAGCAGGAGGAAGCACTTCATCCCAGCTGTGAGCAGGCCCTGGGTTGTGGGGATGGGAAGGTCCTTCCTGGGAGGAGAGGGGAAAAGGCCGGCCTGGCACCTGCAGGGTCCCACTGAGCTCCCAGGATGCTGGGTAAGGCAGGGCCAGACCCACAGAGCACCCAGAAGAGACAGGGGCTGTACCCACCAGCAGGACCTTTGCCATAGGTGACATCACGGTTTGCTGCGGCCGGTTTAGGGGTGACAGAAACCTGAAGTTGTCACTGGGGAGGGTGTCTCCATCCAGTCTGGCAGAGCACTCTGTGTCTGGCCACCTCTCTGCTCTGCCTGCTGCGCAGACAAGGGTCAGCCACAGCGTCTCTTTTATGAGCGATTTCAGAAAGGATGGCTACAGAGAAACCTTGTGAATGCCTGTGCGGGGTGAGCAGCATGGCATCCCTGGAGCTGTGCCTGCAGCAGGTCTGAAAAACTGCTCAAGGGAGCGCCAGCTGCCACAGGGTGCAGAGGGATTCGGGAAATCATGTCCAGAGAGCACTGAGGCTGATAGCTCTCCTGGAAAGGAGGGGCAGAAAGATCCTGAGGAAGTGTCCTCTTGTGCTGGTTTTGGCTGGGATAGAGTTAATTTTCTTCACAGTAGCTGGTATGGGGCTGTGTTTGGATTTGTGCTGAGAAGGATGTCACAACACTGATGTGTATGCTAAGCCAAGGAGTTTTTCAGTTTCTCTTTCTGCCCTGTTCTCCCAGCATCTTGTCTACAAGGACAGCTGACCCAAACCGACCAAGGGGACATCTCATGCCGTAAGGCATCACGCTCCGTATCTAAGCTGAGGGGAGTTGGCTGGGGGAGGAATTGCTGCTCGGGGATGGGCTATTGATCACTAGGTGGTGAGCAATTGTTGCACTGTGCATCACTTGTTTTTGTATATTCCTTTATCAGTAATATTATTATTTCCTCTCCCTTTGCTGTCCTGTTAAACTGTTTTTATCTCAACCCCCGAGTTTTTTTTTCCCAATTCTCTCCCCCCTCCCACCTGGGGGTGATGAGGCTCAGGCGGAAGCAGTCCATGTGCTGGTGATGTAGCTCTCAGTGACATGCAGGACCCCTCACCCGGCGGCAGAGTGTCGTGGATGCCTCCCTGGCTGATGGGCTTCCCTGTCACACACGCCTGGGCACTGATGTCCTGCGAGGCCAGGATGGGGAGAGCAAAGGTTAAGGTCTCACCTGGTGCAGGCCCTCGGGAGAGGACTTTCCCTAAGCCTCAGCTTCCTGCACTCTCCCCATGTCTCAGCTAAAGCAGCTCATCGGTCTCTGGGCACAAACCCTTGTAGTGCCCACGGCATGCCGGGCTCCAAACCAGCACTGTCAGAGCTTACCTGGTACCCCAGTGTGTGGGTGTAGGTGTCAGCTCTCCAGGACATCTCCCGCTCCCTGGTGCTGACATCGGGCCAGCACGCCAATCCCTGGCTCTGCAGAGGCAGAAAAATCTGTCAAATCCTGTCTCTGTGATTCGATTGCTATGTTCCGGCCAATGGCACGTGTACAGCCAGGCGATCTCCGCAGGCTGGTCGTATCCTTGGCACATCAAGGAGGCCCCTGACCAAAGTGTGGTGCTGCCCATGCCCCAGGGCCTCCCCATCCTCCCTCAAGCATCAACGTCTTCAGCTTTCCAAGGTTGTTGCTGTGTCCCTTCCCAACACCTTCAAGGAAAGAGGGAATGTGGTGCTTGTGGCCAGCACCCACTCAGCTCTATCACACACCGAGGCAGGACAAACCTTCATTCCTCCCTTCGACTGCACAGACCGGTGGGAATGGAGGGTAACGTGCAGGTGAGACCCCTGCCCGGCGGTACCTGGGAGGCAGCCTGGGCCAGCCCTGCCGTGCTCAGCACCACACGAGGCTTCCCCCCTGCTCCCAATTCACAGCACAGACAGAGCAGAGCAGCGAACAGACCGCAGA
>NW_010243682.1:0-1010 GCF_000690775.1 Eurypyga helias | reverse complement strand
CAAGCCACACACTGCTCGCACCATGGGGACAGGACCTTTCGCACCAATAAATCCCTTCTTGGCCATTTCTACAGTAAAATGCCTCGTTGTTTTCTCCAGCTCCTGTGCAAGCACAAGAAGACACAGTTTTTACTACAGGCCCCAAGAAAAAAATCACAGAGACACGGTGCAGCGTCGGGCAGCTGCCCCACGCTGCCTGTACAGGTCACCCCCTGATGTCTCCAGGGAGTTAATTCTCAGCTGGGGGAGACCCTGGATCATAAAACCAGAGATGTGTGAACTCCTAGTCCCTTTGCTCACTGCCCTTCCAACCCCTCGCTGATGCGCGCCTTCTCCCAGCGCAGCAGGCGAAGCATCCCTGCTCCAGGCTCCTTCGGCGTGTGTCTGGCCCGATGCGCTCACCCCTAAAGCAGAGCTCGCCGCCCCTCTCCCCGCCCCTGGCTGCTGTTCGCAGGCGCTGGGTGAGCGTTACCCACCGGGAACGTTTCCCCCCTCCTGTCAGAGCGCATCGCTGTGATGCGCACGGAGAGGAGAGGCTGTGCAAATGGAGCGTGAGTTATGGGCCGTTGGCGGGGGAAGGAGAGGAGGAAGCTCACCGAGTATTTCCTCAGATCGATCCTCACGCCTGCCATGGCACCACCAAAAGGAACATCTGGAAAAGACCAGGAAAGGTAGACAGATGTTCTCTGCCTGCTCCTTGGGGGAGAAGGTGACCGCAGCAATCGTGACCTTGCAGGTGAATCCAGGCTTCCTCACACTACACGCGGCTCACCCCTAACACCACACGGCCTCCGTGGAGCGGAGCCGAAGGCAGGACGAGATCCGGACACCAACGCCACCAAGCCAGAGCTGAATCCATGACAACCCAGGCACAGGAGCTGCATCTGAGCAGCACAATGCTTGACGCTCCCTGATCAACATGAACATCCTGGACTGCCGGTGGCATATTCTGCAGCCGTGGCAAGCCTTGCCCTCCTCGTCCGTGCCCAGAGGAACATCCTGCACTTCTG
>NW_010243681.1:0-1782 GCF_000690775.1 Eurypyga helias | reverse complement strand
ACCGTGTCCCCGGCCGGCCGGGGGACGAGCCGGGCTCCTCCGCTCCCGCAGCGCCTGTCACATGTACTTGAAGCATGACTCCGCTCGGATATGAGTAATGTGCTCCGGTGACTCATTTTCTGCTTTTTTTTATTTTTCCTAAGGCCGTTGACTTCGCCTGTTGATGTTGATCTTGCAGCCTCCTAACGCGTTTCCTTCAGCTGCCCAGGATTTCCAGCACTTTTGCTGAGAAACGTCCGTGTGTCAGCCAGCGGGGTTGGAAACCGCTTGGAAATCCGTAAATGCCAACTTTTTACCTTGAAAGGAGAGGGGTTTGCTGGCACGCTGCCCTCCCCAGGGGCAGGGCTGTGCTCCAGCTTTGGGAAGAGCCCATGCCGGGTGCAGTTTCATGGTGGTGTTACTGCAGGGTTAATTTTGCCCTCAAAAAGATGAATTTCACCGCATGGCAGGAATTATTTTATGAGGCTGAGCCCCTCCGCGGAGCCGACTGAAGCTGGAGATGCGCAGTGGTTAGCAGTGACCCCTGGGTTCCCCCTCCCTTACTCGTGCAGCGCAGGCGGCGGCTGTAACTCGGCACTGAAATGGAGGAATTGGGGGGAAAACCACTTATTTCCCAATTTCCCGCCTTGGGAGAGGGTTTGCAGGGCTCTTCTCGCTCGTTTAAGGAACGTAAGCCCTGCCGAGGAGCAGGCATGTGGGCTGCTGGGTCTGTGCCGCCTGGAAGCGGAGCTGCTGGGATGTGGGATGGCTCCAGCAGCACCGTGCCCTGCCCTGCAACAGCCATATGAGTTTCGGAGGATAAGGATTATTTCGGTGTGAACAGGAGGGATTTGGATGTGGTAGGTGCATGTCCATCCCCTGGGCATCCTGCCGCCGGGGCCAGCCCGGGTTTTCAGGCTGGTTTGGGCGCAGCAGAGCAAGGTCTGGTGCGTTGTGCTCGCCCTGGGATTACAGAAGGATTTCCTGGAGGTGCCGGGCACCCTTCCCTGCGACCCTGCTGACAGCGCAGGCAGCGGGGCAGGTCGCAGGAGCTCCGTGTGCGGATTAAACGAACCATCTGTTAAATAATCCCGTCTGTGGGATTTCTCACCGGCTGGGATGGACGAGGCTGTGGCCAGGGACACTCTGGGGTGGGGGATGCTCGATGCTGAGGCTCTGTCATGGTGTCGAAGCTCGTTTCCCCACCGGTGTGTCCGAATCCACGGAGGTGTTTGGCTTTTCGAATTTTTTAAATGGAAAAAAAGGGATGTTTTAATGGGGAAAATGGGTTTGTTTGGGTTTTTTAATGGGGAAACATGATGCAGGTGTTGCCCTCCCTGCTTGTGAGCAGAGTGAAACCCAGAGAAATGTGTGTGACTGACTGGGAAGGTCCCAAAGATGGTGATGCGAGGGGGGAGCTGGAAGTTGTCTCCATCCCACATCCAAGGTCACACTGTACAAAAAAACCACCTTTGTGAGTGCTGAAACGGGCTGGTTGTGCCTAAGCTGGGGGGAGCAGAGGTGGGGGGCACCCCCTCTGTGTGTGCCGGCTGGGGCTGATGGCCATGACCCCCGTCTGGCCGGGGGCTGAGCTGTGGTGCTGGCCTTGGGGACACCCACGTGTCCCAGCCGTCCCCCGAGCCCCGGGTGCTGTTCCAGGGATGCGGCTCCTGTTCCCGTAGCCGTGCACGGGGCCTACGTCAGCGTGAGTGTGAAGGGTGGTGAAGTACCTTGATGTCAGCAAAAAAAATAACGTATAACCACACACATGAACTGAACTTTTGGGGCTGGTTAAAGCCGGCT
>NW_010243680.1:1581-3227 GCF_000690775.1 Eurypyga helias | reverse complement strand
CGGCTCTGAAACCCCTCCTGGGATGCCAGGTGTTCCCAGCCTTGGGAAACCATTCCAAGCAAAGGTCAAGCCACCGATTGCAGCCCTGCACTGGTATATTTGAAATTCCCACGGCAGCACGTGCCAAGTGGGAGCCGTTCTGCTGCCCTCACCTCCCTGCCTGCCCTGCCCCCCCCGCTGCCCCTGGCATTCCCAACACATGGAGACCAGCGTCGCCATCTCCAGCGGCCAGTCATGGGCACGGAGCCCTCCAGGCTGTACCCCCTGGAAAGGTGCCGCAGCACTGCTCCGGGTGCCCAGCGAGCCCCAGCACAGCAAGGGCAGTGGGATTTCCCTCCAGTATGACTGGGCGCTCTGGCAACTTCCCACAGCACCCAGGGTCTCCTCGCAGGATTCTCCTGGTCGTAAACCGGCAGCAGGGTGGCTACCCAAGGGCAAAGCCTCCCTGTGCTCCGGAGACGGTCGCAGGGCAGGCATGGAGCTGCCCGTGCAGCCTCCTCTGTCCCGGCGCGGTGGATCCGATCCGGCCAGAGCTCGCAGAGCCGCAGATGTTACAAACGGACACGACGATCCCGCCAACGCTTCTCCTTCCATTCCAGCCAACCCAGTTGTTTAGATCTTCTGCTGAAGGGAATTCCAGAGATGCAAAGCTCTGCGAGAGGAACGTTTCTTTCATTGGTTCTGAATGTACCCACCTTCCATCTGGGCCTGGCCTCTCGAAAAGCACTGCTGTTCATTATTGTTAGTATGGCTGGGTCACAGAAAAAGCCCCGAATCGTAACCGTTACATTTGACTGGGAAAGGAGAGTAACAACCCCCGGAAAACTTCACGGCTCTCCAGCACGACTCTCACAAAGGCTTAATCAAAAAACCTACTTAAACCCTCATTATGCTCCCTGAGCTTGTTTTGATCTTGTAATTCAATTGGTTTGTCCTTGGAAATCAAGACCAAAAGAAAACACACTTGTCATTCCCCCGTCTCATGCAGAATATGGGCATAAAAAGAGTTATCCAGACCACCAGCCAGGCGGAAAACTGTTGATTTTACCTGCGCGGGGAAAGCTGGATACCAAACACTTTCCACGTCTGAGGAATTCACCTCTGCGAGGTCCCATCCTCCTCAGAGCCGGTGGCACGTGCCAGGGAATCACCGGAGGGTGTAGCCGCCCCTCGGCAGCGACGGAGTTCAGCAGCACAGAGCACAGCGGGTGCCCAGCGATGAGCCCTGCCCTCGGGATGCGGCACCCAGGAACGTCCCCCGCGTGCACACCCAAACCCAGCCCCCCAAGGCCACGCTGGCCGCAGGGAGAGCAGCGGTGCCGGGGCTGGGGGGTCCTGCACGGCAGCTGTGAGCTGGGTCGATGGTGCTGAAGTCCAAGGTGACCTGAGACCCGAGCGGGGCGATGCCAAGGGGATGGCCTGAGATCCGGAGAGGTGGAAGGAGACAACGGAGACTTCCCCGAAAGGAGACCCAACCCGACCTCTGCCAAGACCCGCTGGCTCAGGAACGTGACGTGGCACCTTCGACTGCTGCTCTGGAGCGACGAGGAAGGAAAATCTGGAGGGTACAGCCAGATCCCTGCTCTGCCCGTTCTGCACGCCCGGCCGGCACGGCGGGGGGAGCAAGCCGGGCTCGGCAGGGGGGG
>NW_010243680.1:495-1460 GCF_000690775.1 Eurypyga helias | reverse complement strand
CAGGCAACCTCAGGGAACGGTAAACCGTGATAGCACGGGGAACCGCGATGGCACAGGGGACCACGATGGCACGGGGAACCGCGATGGCACGGGGGACTGCAGTGGCACAACTGATTCGTTGTTGCCGCAGAGGCGCAGTTTGTCCTCCCTGCTGCAGTGGAGCTGCTGCCTGAAGAGGAGCTGGAGCTTCCCTGGGGAGTGCTGCTGCGGAGCACCAACCTCCTGCGGGCAAAGAGCATCCTCCATCCCTCCTCCCCCGGGAGCTGCGCCCGCCGCCAGCAGCCTTGCCTTGCCCCAGCACCACCGTGCCGAGGGAACGCGTGTGCAGAGGGGTGTCCCGTCACCCCCTTCCCGCGAGGAGAGCCACCAAGCCCTGCATCCAGGAGGGTTGTCTCCTCTCCGACGGAGAACACTCGCTCCTCCCGCAGGGTTTTAAGGCTCTGCAGTACGATCGGTGCCACCAAAACCCCAAGTGTCTAAGCAGGCCGGCTGTCAGTCTCTTCTGCTTTCAACCACCCAGCTTTCATCCCGACGTGGCTATTTACGTTCTTCTGTGCTGAGTTCCTGGACAGATGAAGCCTCAACACCTCATGGAAAAAACCAAGCAGGGAGGAAAAAGAGAAAAGGAAGCGGAAAACAAAAACCCCCTTGACTTCTTGAGACGCATCACGCAGAGGCAAAACAGGCTCGTGCCCGTTGTCACCAGAGGGGCAAGTCACCCTGCCCTGTCAGCGAGCTGCTCGTGTCCAAGTGGGGCTCCCTGTGCCACTCGCCGGGTGGTTCCCAGCCCCTGCTCCGACCTTGGGTGCCGGTGAGCGGGTGAAAGCGCAGCGAGTCAGCCCCCGGCACCCGCGACGCTGGGGGAGCCCCGCGGTGACGCCACGGTGCAAACACGTGAAAGCGGCCGAGGGTTTCCTACGCCAGCACCCCGCTTCGCCGGTGAGGGGCACCCCGGGGACACTGCC
>NW_010243680.1:0-276 GCF_000690775.1 Eurypyga helias | reverse complement strand
CCTGGGCTCCTCTGAAGGAAATCTTGGTGGTGCTGATGCATCAGAATGTCTTTTTTTTCTCCCCAATTCCTTTTTTTAAGCCTAAGAAATGGGCTTGGCAGCGCTGACAGGGAGGGTAACAGACACACCGGTGGCCGGGTGCCCATCACCCGTCAGCTCCTGGGGAGACCAACCTGCACCCAGGGTCCTGGACTGCGTGAAATTCTCCTTTGTGACTCGGAGAACCAAAGGGGGTGAAACGAACTGCCCCCTCAGAAACGTGCTGGGGCGAGTCAG
>NW_010243679.1:0-464 GCF_000690775.1 Eurypyga helias | reverse complement strand
CCCCCAAAAAGCCCCGGTACAACCCGGGCTGTGGTTTGACACTGCGAGATGAGGCAAGCAGGGCTGCCACCCCCAACCCAGCCACCCCACGGGTGTGGGGGGACCCCCAGCCGCCCTCTCCCCGCCCCGGGAAGGAAAGCGCTGGCCCTGCCCGGCCGTAGGGGCCTTATCAGGGCCCTTATCAGCGGGCAGCTCCTCCCAGGGAAGGGCCCGGCTGCCATGTGCTGGGGTGATGGATCCATGTGTGCGTGACTCCTTGTTCCTGGTGAGTCATGGATTCGCTGGCCTTCACCAGTGTCATGGGAAATACTTCTTTAATAAGTCAAAAGAACAAGGCAGGGGGGCGGGGGTGGGAAACAGGATTAAAAAAAAACCTTCCACCACTCAGTTCCCTGAAACGTGTTAACTTCCCAAATTGTTTCTGAAGTGTCAGGTCTTGCTCAAACTAACGGGGTTTTCAGAAA
>NW_010243678.1:0-266 GCF_000690775.1 Eurypyga helias | reverse complement strand
AGGTGTCCCTGCCCATGGCAGGGGGGTTGGAACTAGATGATCTTTAAGGTCCCTTCCAACCCTAACCATTCTATGATTCTATGATTTATGATTCAGCAAATAAACTCTGTGATACAGCAAAAATATTTCCAATGAAACTGTCTGTCCTCCATAATTCCTTAGATTTGGCAAATGAAGATAATGCCTGCTTGTAAGTCACTGAGATTCTGCTGCAAAGTGAAGGTTAATCCGCTGAGTCCATGCCAGGCTGCTTGCTTACCCTGGGA
>NW_010243677.1:47464-69910 GCF_000690775.1 Eurypyga helias | reverse complement strand
TATTATACTATTATTATTACTTTCAGAAAAAATCCTTTAAATTAATGTAATTTCAGTGCCTCTGCAACATTGTGAGGAAACTATTTCCAGAAGCAGACATGTCTAAGCCAGAGGTTTTTAAACCTCCATACACATTCTCTGGCTAATTCTCTCTAGCAGTTTTTAAGATACAGGAGCACATACTTCAAAAACTCACAGGAGGACAGGCAGATATTAGACACACAACCATTAGTGCTGTGTTTGACAGGGCGAATAGCTGTGGCTGGATTCTGGCAGAGAGGAATCCCTCCCTTCCCCCAGTGGAGCCCAGGTTGCAGATGGCTGTTGTTCTCATCTCCCAGCAATATGCATCAATTAGTGTAGATTTGTGCTGGTTTCAGGCAGGAAAGGGTTGCTTTTCTCCACAGTGCTGTCAGCTGGCCCCGAGCAGTGAGACAATTGTCTCATCCTAAGGTTTCTCAGGTGATTCTGAGGCAGGGAAGTGGCCTGTGGGGGTTGTTAAGGCTTTTGCTAGCTTCTGAGCTGGGTCGTTAGCCCCCTTGTTAGCTCTTATAATGATTGTTAGTGGTGGGGCAGGTTGGTGTGCTAAGGGGGATCATCTGGCTTTTGCCCCAGTGGTGTTGTTGCTCTGGCTCTGCAGGCTCTCTTGCCTCTCTCTATTCAGGACCTGACTGTGTATTGGTCAGCAGGTGGTGAGCAATTGTATCATATTTTCTATTATTTTAACTACTTGTTATTAGTAGAATTGTTATTATTAGTAGTTTCACTATGATTTTCATTTATATTCAACCATTACATAGTACTTATCTCGACTTCTTGAGCTTCCTTGTCTTTTCCTCCGACTCTCCTACTCATCTGGAAAGGGGTGGTGAATGGGAGTGAGTGGCTGCTAGACAGGTTGAACCACAACACGGTTCAATAAACAAGAGCCAAAGACCTTCACAGATTGGGATTTACAGCCCAGGGACTTTAACCAGCTGCTTTGCTGGTCATCCAGGTGGTGTGAGACACGGATATAGCTAGAAGTTTTAGACATGTTCCCATTCCTCTCTGTGAAACCCTTTGAGCTGCTTGCTGTGATCACATCAGCATTATGTGCCTTACGCCTCAGAAAACAGATTCTTTATTCAGAAATTAATTACTCTCAGACACTTTATCTGAAGCTGATGACAACCAGAAATTGAGCTGGATGTCATGAGTAAACCAACAGTGATTGTCTTCTCTGAGTTTTGGTACAAGCAACTTTTAATCCTCCGAACATCCGCATCAGCAAGCGAAGAATAACCACTGTTTGAAAACAAAGGATGAAGCACTACACAGTGTGGCAAAAGACTAGAACTATTCCATATCTTTAAAACATTGATAGTGCATTTCAGTGCTGATTGTAAACACAACAGCACTATTGGCTTAACCGTTAAAGCTTTTTTTATGAATGCAAAGAAAGTTAAAACCATCCAAAATATAAAGTATTTCCTTGTGTACAACTTATGGTCCCATGATACACCTCAGTTCCACAGAACGTCATGTATCTTAACATTAACTGAAGTGTTTGTAATGATACATTAATGGTGGAGACATAAACTTTATGTCATTGCCCCATTACAAAACACGTGAAAAGTGAAATACCTGTCTTCCTCAGAGAGACAAGGTCATACAGTCATCCATGTAGGGATGTAACCAATACATAGATACTGACCCTGACATGAAGCACTGGATTTATTCCTTCATTTTCTGATTCCCACACTGGTAGCCACATTTCATTCCTTAGCATTGCACATTTCTGGTTCTCTTCTATGAGACACAGGATCATGAGCCTCACACTGAGAACATTTCCAGTCACAGGAAGCAGCAGTACTCTATGCCACCCTTTCTGATATATTATTATATTGTTTTACCACCATCATCTTAGTAAAAACTCAGATTCTATTTCTTTAGTCATGTGAACACTGCCCTGCAATAAAAGCAATTAAACAGCGATGTTGTTTGGAAGCACTTGTACCCTGATGCATTTTCTTCTCAAGTAGCAATGAAAGGCAAAGACCAGCTGTTATCTTTGTTCTGCAATAGCTGCCAGCCAGCACTGCCATGTCCACTATAATAGAAAAACTTATCTGCCTCCAGGCACTTTTTCTTAATGAGAAAAATTCAATTGCAGACTCTTACTCTTGGTCTGTGTGGTATCTGACTCAGTAAGACTACATACTCCTATGGGCTTTGAAGGTGTTGTTACAATTAAATAACAAATATCATCTTACATCCCTGGTGTACATTTTGCCAAGAGCAATTCCACCGTATTAGAAGATGGGGACATAGTCCCTGCCCTAAAGAATTCACTATCTAAAGATATAAAGCAATCACAGTTAAGAGAGGTGACAGAAAACTTAAGCAGAAAAAAGGAAGTGCTGTTGCGATATGTTTTGCCTGGATTTTTTTCCTTTTGATATTTAAAAACAAATACCCTATGTTTTTTCCTTGTGCTCAGTGCATCTAATCAAATTGAGCTGAATACAATTCCTTAAGTGTACTGGTTCTGGTGCTAATGGTCGCATGGGATTGAATACTTTCCCTTTGTAGGCAATTTTCTTTGACATTTCTAGGAATTGTGCTTTCTACAGTTACAGTATTAATGAAGAAGGGGAAAAGAGCACACAGAAGGATTTAGATTACTGATTCCATAGGGTTGGGATGGACTTTATGGTTACACAGCTATCCTGGTTTAACACAAGAATGATTATGATATATCATAATGCCATTAAAATTCACATATGCTATAGAATTTCAGAGGGAACTAAAATAACAAGAAACACCTCCTCCAGTGCTGCACTATGAATAAGTTGAATTCTCATGCTGCATTGACAGATACATAATAACAAAATTCTGATAACTAAATGCATGATAATTTTGTTTAGGCAGCTAATGTTTTCCAATTTATAAATCAAGTTACAGCAGGAGGCAACAACACATTCCAGAGAAAATTAAATTGCCATAGAGCTACTCTTTATGTATAATGACAAGTCTGTATCTGTAAATAGTGACAGCCTAATTAAAAAACGGTTGAAGCTGAAGCCCATTACAAACTTACATTTTTCCTATTAACTCTGTGGTGTCTTCCATAGGGTTCAATAAACATTTTACGTTAAAAGATTTTCAGGACATGAATCCAAGTCTCAAAGCACGATGTAGAAACTCAGCTGTGCCCACTGTCTCCATGTTCGGAGCGCTTTCCGCTCTACTCCTCAGGGCCAGATGTGATTACCCATGCTACTTACGTTCTTTCTCTGAAGTGAACCTGCACCACAGCAACCATAACTTGGTCTGTAGTATGGGTAGTTTCAGACTTCTTTTTGCCTTAGCAGTGTTACAATACTGTTGTGCAACAAGAATAATTATTAAGTCCTCTAGTACCAGGAAAAACACATAATTTTCCCATAAAGCTGCAATTTTTGTTTGTCCAAATGATCTGTGGATACTGAAGACCAGGTTTTCTCATCCTGAGCTGTTTTAAATTTTTGTATCTTTAGATGAAGTGCTGGCAAAACTAAAATAAGTTTCTGCTTAAAGTTAAAGAAAAACAGCTCAAGTTTCCCCTTAAAAGATATTGCCATTCCCTAGGAACCTTTACTGCTCCTTTTTTGAATGGCTCAGCAATGTAGCCTTCAGCTTTCACGAAGGCCTTCAAAATCATCTGTAATTAACTGTAGGAGAGCAGAAGAATGGGTATCAAAAAAATACAACAAAGATATTATCTTAGGATCTATCAGGAGTTCTTCATGATAGGGAAATCCCCAGGAGGGAAAATGTTTCACAAATATTTTGTTTTCTTTAGGTATGTAAAATTACAAAAAATTGTGGGGTTAAAGTGAAGCTTCCACAATGTCTCTAAGCCTCTGTCAGGTTCAGTGGCACAAAGTGCTGCAATTTGTTTCCACTGCCTCTTGTATTTTCACTGAATCTGACTTCTTCTTCTTCTACCTTTCCTGTAGGTAGTGTCTTGTAAGCAGGAACAAGAAACGCCCTCACCTTTCTCTTCTTCCCATACATTCTATGCTTTCAACTTGGACTCTGTTGGAGTCACTTCAGTATGCTGATATTTTTTTTTGCAATTGGAAGGCCAAAATGGGGCACAGTACTCCAGATGTGGTCTTCTAAGTGCCAAACACAGAGGAATAATAACTTCCCCTGAACTCCTGGCTTCTATACTGCAAAAGCTGCCTCATGTATGGTTGGCCTTGATCACTGTGAGGGCTGAGTGCTGACTCATGTTCAGCTTGTAGTCTGCCAGGATCCCCAGGGCCCTTCTGCAAAGCTGCTCTCTATCCACCTGCCCTCCAGCCTGTATTGTTGCATGGAACTATTCCACTCTGGATGCAAGCCTTTGATTTTTACTTTCATTGATCTTCATGAGATTCTTGACAACCCATTTCTCTAGCCTGCCCAGGTTCCTCTAAATAACAGCGATTTCTCTCCAGTTTATTGGCTGTTCTCCCAGCTGGTGGCATACACAGACTTCTGGAAAGTGCATTCCATTCTAGGATTCAAGTTATCAATGAAAACACTGAGTGTCATCAGCCCCTCAGGAATGCTGCCAGCAGCCATCTTTCACTTAGACTTTAAACTGTTGATGACTACTTTTTGAATTTGAAGGTCCAGACTACTTTTCCACACATTTTTCTGTTCACCCATCCAACCCATACCTCTCAAATTTTGCTAAATGGATACTTTGGAGGAAAATACTTTGCGAACTTTGCTGAAGCAGAGGCATCCATTGCTTTCCCCTCTTGTCCAAAACGCAGGTCATCTTATCATAGAAGATAATCAGATTGGTTGCTAAAAGCCTGCTGGTTTTTTCCTATCCACCTTATCCTTCATGGAAATAACTTTGAAGCATATTAGTTCTATAATTTTCCCAGGAACTGCGATGAGGCAGACAGGTAGGTAGTACTCTAAATCTTCCTTCTTGCTGGTCCTGAAGATGAGTGTGATGACTTTTACCAGTCATTAAAAACCTCTCTACTTTGTCATGACCTTTTAAGACTGATGAGAGCAGCCTCACAGAGATACTGGCCAGTTCTCTTACTACTCTTGAGTGCATCCATCTGATCCTATGGACTTGTCTTTGTCCAATTTCTTTAATTCAGTCATCTTCTACTGTGGGTTACAGCTCACCTGCCCAGACATTGCTGCCTGTAGACCTGGAAAGCATGAGGGCTCATATTGGTAAAGACGAAGGCAAAGAATGCACTGAGTGCATAAGGCTTTTTGATGGCCTTTATCATCGCTGACTCCTCCACACCATTCAGCAGTGGATCCACTCCTAAGGGATGTGATCTCAGCAGATATGAAGACTCTCCACACAAATTCCTTGAGTATTAACATGAGCTTTAAGTCTACCTGGTATCCATGCCTGCACCTTTGTCCCCTTACCCATAGAATCATAGAATCACAGAATCACAAAATGGTTTGGTTTGGAAGGGACGAGAATCATAGAATCATAGAATGGTTAGGGTTGGAAGGGACCTTAAAGATCATCTAGTTCCAACCCCCCTGCCTGGGCAGGGACACCTTCCACTAGACCAGGTTGCTCAAAGCCACATCCAGCCTGGCCTTGAAGACATCCAGGGAGGGGGCATCCACAACATCTCTGGGCAACCTGTTCCAGTGCCTCACCACCTTCTCTGTGAAGAATTTTTTCCTGATATCTAATCGAACCCTCCCCGATTCAATTTATACCCATTACCCCTTGTCCTGTCACTACAGGCCCTTGTAAAAAGTCCTCTCCCAGTACTCTTGTAGGCCCCCTTCAGATACTGGAAAACTGCAATGAGGTCTCCTCGGAGCCTCCTCCAGGCTGAACAAGCCCAATTCTTGCAGCCTTTCATCATAGGAGAGGTGCTCCAGCCCTCTGATCGTCTTCATGGCCTCCTCTGGACTCGCTCCAAGTGGCCAATATCCTTCTGATATTGAGGGCTCCACAGTTGGAGCCTTGACGATCATCTAGGGGAAGATGGGACCTTAAAGATCATCTAGTTCCACTAGACCAGGTTGCTCAAAGCCATCTATCAGATCAGACCTCAGGTTTTCCCTAGTACAAGTCTCCTGCTCACCAGCAGTTTCAGCTTTCACTTCACCAGGAGATTGTGTCTGCACTGAACAGGGAGCAAGGTCATGTAGACAACAGCGGTGCCTTGGGACTATTTCCTGGAATTTTGGCACCTCTACCCTGGTTCAAAGACTGAGTGTGGGATAATGTAGACATATTCAGACAATGCTTCAGGGCCAGAGAATGGGCCCAGGCACTTCAAACTCTATTACAGATGCCGACACACAGAATCTAGCCCCAAGTATGAGGGGGTTTTGTTTTATTTATTTCGGTCACACTTTTATAGTTGTTCACTTCCCTTGGAAGAAAAGGTAGAGAGAAGATTGAGAGAAAAGTATATTATCTCTTTTCCTTTAAGAAAAGCATTTTTACAAAGCAAAAGCACTTCTCTTACAAATGAGGATTTCTTTGAGTTTGCATACTCCAGATGTTGAATAACTTTGCATTTGATGATGTATTGGAAACTCACAAATCTCCAGGGCAAGAAAAAGTATGGATATATCATTTTGTCTTTGCAGTCAGAAAAATGATACTTTGACTATTTCACAATAAAGGTTTGTAACCTAATTCTGAAATATGAGCTAAATTATCATTGGATATACACTAGCATGAATACAAGGAGGAAAATGGAGAAATTCTGTTTTAAAGTAATAAAGCATCACCAATTAACTAATAATTGTTAAACTTTATATTACATCCTAACTATCATGTCTCTCTCCATTGCAGAAATTCTTTGTGTTTACAGTGGATTGTCTTTTTCCTTTCATATGAATAATGCTTTTTTTTCATATTGCTTTTACCTGCACCTAGTACAAAATATCTCTCAAATCATAATTAGCATGATAGTGTTTTCTTGTCCTTTGCCCAGGTAGGAGGACATGCAAAGTGTTGAGTGTGAAAATGCCTTTTACATTTATCTTCAAGGTTTGGAACAGTTCCTTAATGCTTCAATTAAACTGAAGAATCATGTAATTATTCACAGTAAGGCATAGCTAGTTCATTAGGAAGTTATTCTATAGCTCATTACAAGTTGTCTTTGGAAATTGTTTTTATAATAGTAAATCAAATCATTAGACATTGTGAGCTACTTTCTCTTCTGCTGTATCTGTTATGAAGCTTCTCGATTGTATTTGTTCTGCGCAGTATAATTAGTTCAGAAAGCAATAGAAGACTTATTTTTCTGACTGCTTTGAAAGAGTTTGTTACAAGCATGTCCACATATAGGGAGTTACGGGCAGTAAAATTTACATGCAAAAGCAGTGGTGGAGTGTTCTACAGTGGGTCCAGTTAAAGGACATAAAATCATTAAATTTAAGCAAAATAAAGATACAGGAATAGAAGGTCAATTTTGACTCCTATTTACCCAGTGTACTATCCTTTTCCAAAATGGTATACCGAATTGTTACTGTGCTCCTACATGACTAGGCCTCCTTCATCATTTAGTAGCCTTCTCAGCAGAGGATTGCAGCTCTTACCTGAAGCCTTTCATCCATGTGGTTCAGTTTTTGTGGAATCCAATTTCATTCTACTCAGTGAGAGATCCAAGAGTGCAGAGAAGATCAGGGCATTCATGCTTATTTGTCTTCCAGAAACCTGCAGAAATGGCAGACAATGTTTTTAAGAACTCTCACAATTTTGACAGGTTTCTAGACACTGAAAATAATTTATTTTTCATTTTATCTCCTTTTTTTTTTTAAATTCTGAAGCTTCAGGAACAAAATTTTGACCAAAACACATCTCACACTTCATTTCTTTCACACAACTTTTATTTTAATACACAAGGATTGCTGTTTCATTCTGAACATTACCTATCCACATCTATTGTTTTTAATTAAAAAAGGAAGAAAAATTCAGAGGTAATTTTATCTTGGGATCTAATCTATGTATCAGAGGTAAATAATAAATTACTTTCTTGTTCTACTATAAGAAATTACATTGTGTGTCAAAGTATGTCACCTGAACCACATATTCACAGGGAGAGTGTCAATTATTGTGAAACAGCCCCTCTGCACAGGAGAGAAATGTTCTGTCACCAGTTTTTCCCTCACTGTTTAGATTTCATCGGGGTGGAAGGCTGAAGTATTTGTTCTACATTGATATTAGAATTCAAAACACAGCTCTGCTAATGAAGTAGACAGACAGATAGCATGACTTACATTTGTAGAACGTATTTTGCAGATAGAAGACAATAGATGCCAAATTCCTACATCTTATAAATCATTCAAGGCATATTCTTACAGAAATCCAATTAGTTTCTGTAAAATGGAAGCATCATCTCTTTTATAAATGCAAATTAATGATGTTCCTGTAAACAGAGAGCAAATAAAATCTTTCCAGCGTAGGAGGCTTCATAAGAAAATCCCACCTCACGAATGTATTAAAAGGCATGAATAAAGTACTGATGAAAGATGGGAAATGAACAGCCCTGCCAGCCACCCTTCCTTTCATCACATGTGCAACACACAACTCCTACAATTTCTTACTTGTAAAGAGATGGTTCCATATTTATAGAGAAAAAAAACAAAGAACCCAACATTTTAATACCGTATCAGCTGAAGGTCAACTATTCTACTTGCTAAAGGGACAGTTGTGTCCTATGTCACATACGTTACCATTTCAAGTTACTTAGAAATGCAGATTATCTTATGATCCTGCTGTAATGATGAAGTGGATGAAGAATGACCTTCCTTGCTAGCCTCAATTCAAACTATTTTTGTGTCCCACAGTACAAATAATGCAGATAGTCCCACTTCAACATTTTGCCAATAGATCATTGGATGCGAACCTTTGCTTTAAAGATCTTTGCTTCAAAACAGAAAACACTGTCTAAACTTACAAGAAAAAATGCACGGCACTGCACACAATGGCATTCAGTTCATTCTACTTATTTTCCACTTGCATCTAAGATTTCAAAATCACTAGACCTAACACGTGATTTATCCAGCACAATACTATATACTGTCCACTTCTAGAGAAAAATAATTAATCAAATCAAAACCACCATTAAATTGTGCTGCTGGACCTACAATTGCTAGTGTTGAAGTAAATTATTTTGGTTATGGTATGCAGCTAATGGTGTCTTCTACATTTTTATTATTCCCAGTCTCGCTTTCATTGCTAATGATGTGGGCAAACATCATGCTGAGGAAAGAACATGTCCTCTGGAGGGGCTGCAGCTGAGGAAAGGGGAATGAGGTATTAAACAGAGGGAGGGGAGGAAGGAGTCAAGAGAAAGCTGAACATCTGAAACAAAGTTTGGAGACTGAAGGCAGAATTGAGGCCACACACTGGAGCTCATCTGGATGGCTGCAAAGTCTGGGTTTACTCTGGATTGCTTGTAATCATTTGCTGCCTCATATCTGTCTTTTCCAATGAGAGATTTAAACTATACATTGAGAATTAAGTCAGAAGTGGCTGAAATATTCAAGAAACCATACAGTAGACTGATATTGCACCACCAGGATGTTGCCTTAATAGTTTTCCAACCTTGTTCTGCTGGCCTAGAAGAAAGTACTAATAGCAGAAGAAGGATTCTATCTGCTTCTATATTCTCCCTGCTACTGCTTGTTCTTGTTACAAATGCTTCGGTAGTCTCTCCCTCAGAGAGTGAAATTACCTCAGTGACATTCAGGGTATCAAGACTATTGTTCAAAGGCAAAAGTACACACTATTCATAAATGTCAGCCAGTAGCCAAGTTCTGCTTTTACCTTAAACATTTCCCTTTCTAAATGCACATGAAATGTGTACTACTAGGAGTAGAAAATTGAAGTGCTGATCGGACAGTTTACATGTCAAAGTGTCATGTCTGACAAGCTGGAGCCAAATTTGTCCTCAGTAAGACTTCTAGTGGGGACACATGAAAGACTGGTTCTTTCTGTGTTACAGGCACCAAAGAATATTGAAGATTACTTGGAACAGCCACAGTCCTGCCTTCCAATAGTAGTAATTTGTGACCACCTCAGAAGACACTGTCATTGGTTGAAGACACTGAAGATTTTGATTCTTCAGATAGAATAACTACAAGAAGGATTCTTCACAAATTAAGGTCAGCCCTGCAGTCCTAGCAAAGAACACAATCTGTGGTATAAAAAAAAAAAAAAATCCTCAGAAAACTGAATTCATCTTTCCTTAATTGAACTTTCTCAGCCAAACCCACACAAAATTCACAGCCTCCATTAATATTACACTGTTTTTTGACGGATTCCACTTCAGCATCTCATTTTATTTTACTTTCACTTCACTTATTGCTTTTTTCCCTGATGTAAAATCATCTTTCTGTTTTCAATTTCTTCTGTAATTTCTCACTAGAAACCACACTTTATTCTTACTCCTAAAGCGTGCTGTCTAATGCTACTACTACAGAATGAAATCACACTCTATTAGTGTGATTCAGAGCAGACTTGGACCTATAATCCCCACTGGACTGGGGATATTATCATATCCTGCATTCTCTTCTTTTTTTCCTCTATTAAGAGGTCCTCCCTGGAAGTGATAGGCTCTGAGACTATATTGACAACTGCTGATGAAAGGAGATTTCCTCAAAAACCAACTTTTTTTGGTCAGAATTCCCCTCTTTAAGTTCACCTCAACTAAAATAGGGTATAAATTTGGTAATGAATACCATTCCCTGGGAAATTATGCAAATTTTAGATTGAGGTTCACTGCTGATTTAGGTTTGGGATATTTCAGAGGTAGCTGATCTGTCTTCTCACCTGCCAAAAAAGAGGTAAGAGTTATCCCCACAGACCAATGAACATTTACTACTGACTCACTTATTCCTCTAGACACAGCATTGTACAAACATTCCTCATGTACACATACTATTTGGATCTGAATGTAGTGAATATTTTATTTTCATATTAAATGTGGAAACGTCCAGCTAGAAACCTTTTTCATCATGATATCCTGGTGGAACATGTCACTCACAGAAGATGCAGATATCCAAATTCTAGGAAATGTATAACCAGTGAGAGTGTTACAGTAAGAGTTAATTCTCTCTTGTCACACTCTTCCAGAGCTGTTAGACAGAAGGCCAACACCCATGAAAATGGGAGTGGACATGGTGACTTGGAGCAGAACTGCATGTAGGACAGCACTGAACTGAGTCCTCTGTTAAGATTTTGTGACTTACTTTTTTTTTAGATTGATACTAAAGGACCAGAAATACTTCTCATGTGCAGATCTATGAGGTGACTAGAATGGAACCAAAGAGACCATTGATGTCTGACAGACAAGGCCCAAGGCTATATTACAATATATTCTGTAAATTAAATGTTTTCATGCGTCTAAGATGTAAAATTATTCTTTTTACCTGAAACATGTTTAATATTTTATTCACGATGTTTCAAATTGTTTATGAAACAAGAACGACTTTTCTGCCATGCTCCAAGCTGCCCAGACATTTGTCTGTAACAGCTTTGTACTGTATTTTGCCCAATTCAAGCAGAACAATGATTCACACCAGGATTTGGTAAAAGTCCTTCAATACAACTTCAAATAGGTATTAGACTCTAACTTTCACTTTTCGCAGGATAACATTTAAACGAAGTAATCTGTCATGATACAATACATTCCAAGCACCAGGCATTCTACTGCTAGGAATTACATTTATCCAGGTTAAACTCTGTGTTTAACCCATAATAACACCCGGATTTTTCTTGTTCTCTTTGTCCAGAGCTACTTGTTTTCAAACAAAGTGGTTTTCTTGAGCAGCAAATGAATATTCCCATTTATATAGAAGACACCTCATATTCTGGATGCTATTAAAAGTTTGATGATAAATTATTGCATGAACTACGTCTCAGATTAGCTTTCTGATACGCTTTTAATTATGGGGAGATTTCTGGTAAACTTGCCTCTGTTTTCCACTGTTGATACCCCTCTCCACCTGAGATTTTAACTGCCAATTGCAACCATTTCCCTAATAACATCTCCCCATCTCAGGAACTCCCTGGTCTGTTCCTTGGGCTTTTTTAAACTATGTTTAAGAGCTATGCCTGCTTATTATGCTAACATAAGTTATTAAAGCAGAAGGAAACTTTTCAAAAGACAATTGTAAGTTAGATTTCTTTATAAGGCAAGTAGGTTTTTACCCTGTTTGCTTTAAAAATGACAACCATTAATTCTAGTTATCATAAAATTATATTGCTGAAAATTGAAGTAAAATAATTCTTTAATTTGAACCATAAAGCATCCTCATAAACCTCAGAGAAAATAAAATTGCAGTCATTCATTTCCTTCCCTCTGAAACATTATATTGCAATTTAGCAGATCATCTTTCACTGTAGAACAATGGTTAATTTAAATACTATTAAATCAAGGAGACATTGTGTAGTTAATGTTCTACAAAAGCAAAATGTACTCTACCAAAGTCATTTACCTCAGAATCATTATCATTAAATGATCAAAGCATATAATCTTAAAGACTTTGTAGCTAATTGCAACATGTCTGCTGTATATTTGAGGGGGTGCTATTTTATATGTGACTCCTAGCTGAGGTAAACACACTGTCTGGTTTGGGGTTTTTTTATCCTCATCATCAGAGAAATCCTATTGAGCAGCCAAGAAATATTAATGAATATCCCTGATTTTTCTTTTCTTTTCCTGTTATTTCAGCACATGCACATTAAAGTGGTCTGCAGATGAATGCCTAAATCACAATTGAACCCATAATTTTGAGCGTCTGTGTAAAAAAGACACAAATAATTGTCTGATAGAGCTACTAGCTGTTTCATACCCCATGGAGGATGCACAGGAGGAGAGGAAAACATGATTAAGTACAACTCCCCCTGGCACACAGAGCAATGGAGGCTCCCCGTTGCACTGTACAACACTCACCCTCTACTTTCCCTCCTTCACAGCTGAGCCACTGTGATGCTCCTGATGAACTTGAGAGGTTTGTAGAGCTTCATGGAGTGATAAGTGCCTCCTCACCACGACAATACCCATCACTCCAGGGGGTCACAAAGAGCCACCTGAAGTAATGTAGTTAAATGTTGGTTTTGCAAACACACAGATTAAGTTAGAAAGTAAATTTGTCATTCTTTTTTCTGACAACTAGCCTGGACCTTTGTCCACGTCCTTAGATTGATGTTGAGCTGTCAGTCACACAAAGCTACAGACCTTTAAAACACAGTTTACAAAGACAAGGCAATCCTCATTTCTCTCAGGTACTCCTGGGTTTAGGTTCCAGCCTTGCTGCTCTCTCTCAAGTATCATGTTCCACATTGAGCTAATCAGTTAAAAGGGTCTGGCCTCAAGACAATAATATTTAATGGTTGTTTCTTGCTGTTGCCATTGATAGAGAAATGACTCTTCTAACTAGATTTCAGAAACAGAGAACTGCTGCAGAAAGCATACCCGCACGCTGCTGCTGACCATGTCATCAAAATTCTGGTGGCAGGTTCAGCCATATGTCAGTCGGCACCAAAGGCATTGCTCATTCATCAGGCTGCATCCTGCAGCAGTTTTAAGAAGTGAAAACCTAATGTAAATGTCTGAAAATATAGAAAAAGGGTGGAAAAAGTGTCTGCTTTCTTATTCCAGGGACACTGACAGGGTAAGTGTGGTAGGATGATTATGCCTGCCATTGACTGATGAGCTATATCCTGAAGACGTCCATGAATTCTGCTTCTGCTTCGGCAGCTTTGGGAACAGACCAGTCACCTGTCTGTTTAAATAATATAAAGGATGGAGGGTTCAATTCCCACCCTGCTGAGCTCGTGTTGCCTTGGCTTCATTTGAGCAGAGGAAGGAGAACCTACATCTCTATGACAGCCCAGCCCAATGCTTTACTTCTTTATAAATTCTTCTTTCAGGTACCACAAACAAGTATTTTGGCATCAGGAAATTTACATAAGCTGAGTAAGTTAGAATTTAGACTTTATTTGAGGAAAAACCACAGCCTACTCAACTGGGTATATAATTCATCTAAAGTGAACAGTACTAGCAGCTAATAGTGTGTTGCCTTCTCTAACAAAGCAGGTGTGAAAATATTTGCTGCTAAAAGGACATGTTTAGGTAAAGAGGGGACCCAAGCTATTCTCTTACTTACCACACTTGACTAAATGACCCCTCTGAAGTACATTTCTATATGGCTGAGAGCCTCACGGAATGAAGGTTGGACACAGAAGCAGAATTTCTCCTTCAGCCTCTTCAAAGACTGTCAGAGAAAGAATCACATTATGGCACCAGTGAGGTGTCATTTCTACAAGACTTTCATAGGACTTCCTTCACCTACTGGCTGGCAGCTTTATTATTTCAGGAGAACATAGCTTTCATTCTCATGTGAGAGTGACTGGTATCAGTCTGTGGAGCTCCCAGGCTCTCAAAATCCTGCTCAGCAGAGTCAATGGAAATTCACTACTGCAAATCAAAGCAATTTGGCCTGAGGGAATTGGGTAACATGCTGGCATATCTTGCCTTTTGAGGTAATTAAAAATCACACTTCTGAGAATCCATTAATGACACAACAGAGATCCCAAAGGACAGAAGTCATCATGTGTAAGAATCATGCTCCATCATCCTCAGTTTTAGCTATCATTAATAAGACTTCTTGGATCTTCAGAAGGTTCAGTCCACAATGTGAATCTCTTTAGTTATGATCTGCTTCCTGACTGTGTACAAAGGAAGGACTTCCATGCATTGAACCAAACTCTGAACAAACTGTCAAGTGATTATTTTGTACCTTGGGAAGAAACCACAGACTGCTTTGATTTACATCCTGTTGACAGACTGGCTTTTCTCAATGGTTTTGGTTTTCTAGGAAATGATCCTTAAGGTAAAAGTTACTGCATGTCTATAGTTAGAGAGAAAATAAAAAGGAGATGAAAGGAAGTCTTTTAAAATGTAGTGGAGATGTATCCTGGGAAATAAAAAAGAGAAGAAAAAAAGCCACCTGCTTTAGTAAACAGGACCTGCTTCTGAAAAAACAGATGAAGACTAGATGAGTGATTAGGAGAATAATTCAAGATCAGAGTCCAAAAGTCTGTTCCACACACCTAGCCAAGATGATTGTGTCCAGTTTAAATATTTAGAGGTAAATAATGAACAGATGAAGTACCGATTGTTGTGATGGGGAAAGTAACAACACCTGTATTAACTATATAGTGTGTTTCTGTTTTCCTTGTCCATCCTCAGAGAACCTTATATCTAGTTGACAGAAAACCCAGGTATGTATGCTTATTACGATTTATTTAACAGTTTTGCGAATTTCAATGGAAATTTGGTAAGTTTATGGAACAGAAATACACATTACTATGTATGCAGAAACCATGTTTGGCGTAGGAAGTCCCTAAGCTATAAATGCTGGGAGGCTGGAAGAGTATAAAAGATGATATATATGTTTAATGTGTTCTTATATTTTTCCCTTGACAGGCATTTTGGCCATTACCATTGAGCAAACTTTTGAATGGATGGATTTCTGTCCTGATTAGTAGCACTGTTCTGTGATAACATTCACATGATTAATCAATCTGTGAACAGTGAATGTCTAATTATTGGCAGTGACAGGCAGCCTGTACAAGGTCTGTTAAGAGCTATCAGCTCACTTCAGCTCCCTTTGAAAGTTGTCTTTCACTTCACTTCAGTCAGGCCATATCTGAACATGGGCAGAAAAATCTGTGTTCCAGGAACACAGAGCAAGAAACTTATGTGCCTTAAACCAGAATACATTTAATAATTAGGTTTAAATCCAAATAAAGAAATATAACTTGAAAAGCTTTTAAGTAAGTATACAGGCAATAATGCAATAAACCCAATTTGGTGTATTTTCAGTCAAACTGTGTCAGAGGCCTTTGCTTTTGCAGTCAGTCCAAAGAAAACCTCTACACACATACATCAATTGGATTTATCTCCTTGGCAGTAGCAGCCTACTGTGTCAGAGATCACTACAAGGAAAAGAACATTTTATTATTATTATTGCATTCAGTTAACCTGAAAAGACACCCACATTTGTTCACGCCTGTCTGTAGATCATGTGTTTGATGACAAATATGATGTTGGTTTTATAAGCCTGATCCAAGGCCCAAAGTAGGTTGCAAGATTCCTGGAAATTGATTGTTTCATTTTGTCTACACATATTTTCCTCATCCCATCCTGAGTATATGGGTCCAGTATTTAACAATAGTGATGTGCTGCTGTTTATTTAATTGAATTAAATGTGAACTGTGTGTAAAATGAGAAACAAAAGTTCAGCTTTACCTCAAGCATTACCTTTACCTAGCAGCACCATGACAAGAAGATCTGGAGCTGATCACTTTCAGCAGTGCAGCCAAGAGTTTATTGGATGGTAAAGATGCTCTTTCTGCTCTTACCATGGCCCATGAGGCTCATGGAAGAACAGACCATGCTCACACAGCTGCTGCTACTGCTTTCCTTGGCCTGGGAATGTGCAGAGAATTTCCATCTCCAGACTTCTCCCACTGGGACTAAAATTCGTGACTGAGGTAAACAAACCTGAGCTGAGTGAATTACATCTGTTAGAGAATCTGGATAGAGACTGCGCAGGTATGATCATGGATTAGGGCTTTCAGGGAAATTCAGATGGCGGCAGCAGTCTCGGTAAAAATGAGATGAAAGTTGACCAGAAAGTGCAATTTATTGTTTTGCTGACTTGAGAACTTGCAATATAAATCCAAACATCCAATACAAGTCACCAGCTCATCAGTGTAATAAATGTGGAACAATTCAGATACAAGAGTTTACAGAGGAAATGTATTAGCCATTTATATGCAATAGATATATCAGTGGCACAACAGTGACAGTTATAAAGAGTCAGCATTTGTCTCAAATAGTAATGACACTGCCAAGCTGAGCATGGCCCGCATTATTCCTGCAGCAGGACCTGATGGCACTTTTCCAGGCAGGAGTATTGCAGAGGCCTTGATATTGCTTCACTTCTGCTCAAGAGGCAAGCTTAAGTGCACACCAATGAGTTTCAGAATGAGCATGCAGGGTTTGGTGGGGGTTTTTTTTGGCATGGGGAGGATGCGTAGAAATACAAAATTCTCTCATGAAGAGGAAAGGGCATTTAGAATAAAGCTCAAAAGATTTACTTCAATAGGAGTCTTAAAATATTCTCCCAAAGACAACCAAGACGCCTTCTCCTCAGAATCAATAAATATGGAAAAGGGCTTAATTAACTCTTATGTAAGTCTGAGACCATGTCGCCTTTAATTAAGTGAAATAAAGGGCAAATGTAAGATGAATAGAATTTCTTAACACATTTTGCATTTGGATTTCTTCACTGAGGTTAGTATCTTCCTTGGCTTCTACACAAAACTTAATAACTGCAATTAAACATGTTCTTTAGTCAGGCACCTAATCTGGACCAGAATGAAACAGGATACTGAAATGCCATCAAGCATACAAATGGCATGTTTAAAAAGCATTAGATTTGCTAGAGCTCTGGGGTCATCGCTGTATTCTGCTGCCCTCTCCTGTCAATTGAATATTACAACAGCATAGACTGCGGGCTAAGTACGAGATTACGAAAAGTCACATCCAAAAGCATAACAGTAAACCCCTGCTCTAAAATGTTTATGAAGCTGTGCAGCTTTTTTCAAAAGACCATTTGAAATCTCTCCTTCCTCACCGCTATATTTTTCTGCATAGTAGATTAATTTAAGATATGGCTCTATGCTTCCGTATTTTGAAACAAGAGGGTTTAGATTGTAAGGTCTATGTGATACTTCAGGGTAAAGGCTTCTGGATGAAATCTTGAATCCATAGAAACAAGTAGTAGTTCTCCTGATAAATCCAAGGAATTCGAGTTTTTAGCGTCTGGCACTCAGGCATGATGCCTATCAGCAAGTGAACCGCACTTGAAATAACTTCTTGGCAAGTGATTATGGTTTTCTTAACTTTGACCAGGATGGATTACAGACTCTGGCAGTCAAGTGTCTCCTGTTTGCACAAAAAAGTAAACTCAGATTGGTCAAGCTTCTTAAACTTGATGCACTTCTCCAGGAGCATAGTCGGTAATGACTCAGCATTACTACTGGAGTTCAGGTTTTGTATGCCAAAAGGTCCATGCTTAGACAATTGGATCAAAATTGAGTGATACAACTGTTTCACAGGCAACATTTGGATAAGAAAATTCCTTCCCTCATCTTAAAAATTGCTATTGATGAATTTTATTAAAGATGTTAAAATAGAAAATGTCTAAATTACTGCATGAAACTCAACACCTTCAGGAAAATAATTTCAGTCTGCATAGAGAGAGCCATTTATCTTTAATGTAATCTGTGAAAAATATACACACTTTAGAGCCATAAACATAATCTATTGAAGGTCTTACTGTATAAAAACGCTTATCCTGAAAGAAGACCACATCATTAAAATGTATGTTTAAAGAAAGAGCACAAGAATAATGAATTCAGCAAGGTTAACAGAAACAAGGAAAGAATAAACTTATCAAGCTTTTAATTTTTCTTCATCCTGTAAAGGGATCCAGGAACAATAAAGACTGAAAACACATTCAAGGGATGGAACTGGGGCACGGGGGTTTACACAGTCACATAGTGCAAGATTGTCTTTCTCTCCTCATGTCTTTCTGGACACTGATTTATTCTGTCTGTAAGTAACCTTCCTCTCTGTATTTCATATCTCCATTTCTGAATTTTATTAGTGCTCTCCCACTGTGGAATAGAGACAACATTGTGATTTGCTTCGTTTTCTCAGGTAGCTGTGCCTGGTGCTTGTTATGAGACTCCATCACCGCTAGGGGGTGCGTTCACATTGGGAACCGATAATCCTTTCTCACTGCATGTGCAGACCATGATCTAGCCCTTTACAGCTAAATTTCTCAGGATGACTTCTGGTACCAATGGGAAAATTTTGATCTCACTTACACAGTGGAAAAAATCAAGAACTTCCTTGAGTTCAGTGTAATTGCTCTGGTCTTGTTTTCCACCTACCAAGATATTTGCACAGAAAAACCCAGAGAACCATTCCTCTTGCTCCTGTTTCATAGAATCAAAGAATCACAGAATGGTTTGGGTTGGAAGGGACCTTGAAGATCATCTAGTTCTAACCCCCCTGCCATGGTCAGGGACACCTTCCCTCAACCCCTCACCCAGCCTGGCCTTGAACACTTCCAGGGATGGAGCATCCACAGTTTCTCTGGGCAACCTGTTCCAGTGCCTCAACACCCTCACCATGAAGAATTTCTTCCTTAGATCTGATCTAAATCTAGCTGGTTTCAATTTAAACCCATTACCCCTTGCCCTGTCACTACAGGCCCTTGTCAAAAGCCCCCTCCCATCTTCCTTGTAGCCCCTTCAGGTACTGGAAGGCTGCAATGAGGTCTCCCTGGAGCTTTCTCTTCTCCAGGCTGAACAAGCCCAATTCTCTCAGCCTTTCATCATAGGGGAGGTGCTCCAGCCCTCTGAGCATCTTCGTGGCCTCCTCTGGACTCACTCCAACCAGTTGATATTCTTCTTATGTTGGGGGGCCCAAGGCTGGAAGCAGTACTGCAGGTGGGGTCTCACAAGAACAGAGAACAGAGACTGTTTGCTTCCCATTGCAGAGAACAGTTAAGGGATTGCTGCCTTCTGCAATGAATGTGATTAGCTGTTTCAAGGAAACAAAGCACTGTCAGGATCCATCCTCTGGCTTGGAGTCTGAATGCACTGTATCTTCATTTTTTTTTTTTGTATTCCTAATTTGTATCATTTGAAATAAAAAACTCTACCATTAATTCTGATTGAACCTAACATGTTATTAAACAGAAGTTTTTTGGAGTTCTTGCTGATTATTATCAGTTTAAGTGAGAGGGCTGGGCCAATTTCTTAAATGGTGAAACCTGAATTTTTGAGGAAATCTGCCTTTCTTTCTCCCACTGACTGAAATCAGTATTAAGTCTTTTGAAGACAGTCAACATAATTCAGCCTGACAGCAGTGGGACATACATGAGAATTAAGCTTAGTAAAATTCCCACAGTTTCTGGGGGGAGTTTCAGCAGTACCAGGAGGGGCACATCTTAATGGACAGTTTTATCATGGGAGTTTTCCTTCCATTACAATGGATTTTGTTTACAAAAGAAAGTCTTACCAGTTATACCAGCACAGTTACGCTGGTGATAGTAATGTAACTAGATGATCTTTAAGGTCCCTTCCAACCCAAACCATTCTATGATTCTATGATTATGGTATTACTTCATTTCTTACCCAGTGGCACAAGAATTCTGGTTACGACGTGTGCTAAATATTGAAACACCACTAACTGGGGATGTTTTCTCACGTTGTCCTCATTCTCTGGCTCTAACTGATGTGCTAAGATTTCTTACTGTGTTTTCATTTTTGATAACTGCACATTAAGAAAGGAAAATGAGTTCCAGTAACTGTCAGATATAAGAAAGCCTCATGTGCTTGAAATGTTTGCACATGAAAACGAACATAAGAATTAATGAGGTCTAGCATGCAGTTGTTTAGACTGAAAAGAATAGATGTTGTACAAGTAGGGAAAAAAGTTTGGAAGAATATCTGGGGCCTCCATTAGTTCGTTTAACAAAAATGACTATTACTTATTTAATTTATGTCACACAGTGAAAATCAGTTTATAACAGTATTTCTTATCCACAAAGGAGTTTTCATCTCTGGACTATTTAAATGCATTCATCCCCAAGGAAACAACCCTAAGTAGTATATGGTGTGTTCAGTCAACACTGAAGTGACAGCACCTATTGTCTTTCTACCCTCATCACTAAGCAATATAGTGGCAAGGACAGAGGCTGACTTAGAAACAGCTGAATAACCAAAACAAATAAAGAGATCCAGAAGACTTACCATTGAGATGAAGCTGGAGAAAAAAGAGTGGTCTCTGAAGAGTTGTAAAACTTGTCAAAAAATATTTCTTAGATTGCATTTGGAGTCAAAATGATGTTATTTAAAAATACAATTTTTTTTTTTTTGCAAAACACAAGCTTAATATTTCCTACACATATCATTTTGAATAAATGTTGCATGATAAAAATACTGATTTTCTGAATCAGGTAATTTCTCAGAAATTTCATTACTGATATTTAAATATAGGGTTTTATTTATATTTCTTAAAAATGATGATTATATTCAAGATCTGGAAAATTTTGCTTGAACACACAGGGGTTCACACATATTTGCTTTCTCTTTTATTTGGTGTATCTGTGGGGAATAATTGCAATGATAGCTCTCTGTAAAACCATTACAATTAGAGTTGTCATCCTATGACACCTTACAGCTGGGAGCTGTGTGAGCACAGGTGCAAAGTGTTTTGTCCCTCTTGCCCTTTTCTTGCACCCTGTTATAATTGCTGCCACTGCTGCTACCTGCACAGAACTTGGGCAATAAATAATGATGACAGCCTCAAGCTACCCAAAGAGGTCAGGGACAGGGCCTGTTTTCTAATGCCTCTAGGTCTTCTGAATCTTCCATTATTTCCTGGATCCAACAAAATTATTCTGGTCAGCTGTACAGTTACCCTCTGCTCAGAGTTTGCCCACAAATGCATCATAAAGGGAATGTGGACAGGTCAGGAACGCAAAGAGAATTTTTAAAAATCACAATGTAACTAATATAATAATTGGCCTACTTTCTTGTGGGCTTGATTTTGGTATGTTTGGGGTTTTTTTTCCCTTTACATATCAGTCACTTAATATTGTGGCTTGTAAGTCTGAAGAATAAGATTTCTCATATGAGATTAATGAAATCTTTACTTCCCAAAAGCTGTTTTGGTCATTCATGTTAATGACCATATCAAACTATAAGCAGTTTCTAAAGCTTTAAACTTTCTAGTTCAGACACAGAAAGAGAAACAGACAATTCAGGTAATCCATAAATATACTTGTGCCTTTGTGTTAGTAGGCAGAAAAACAGAGAACATGTTACTACCTCTACGCTGTGCAATTTTTTACTATTTCTTCTAAACCAGTTAACATAAACGTACATCCCAGACATCTCTGGCAGGGTCTTTTTATGCCAATAATAAGAAATAAGGGTGTGTATCTAACCCCAGTTGGAGAAATCATCTGCAAAATATTGATGGCTCAGAAGTAAATTAGAAGTGTAGACAGTGAATGTTTGAATACATATGGAAAAAGGCTTTTTTCAGTAGCAGCAGTAAAGCAGTATTTTCCAAGGTAGTTAGGTGATTTAGAATCCTACTTTCCTTGATATTCAAAAAATCAGAAACTAACTACTGAAGGGCTTTGGGTAACTTTACTTTCTGAAATTCCCTCATTCTCATAGTGATTTTTTTCTTATATATTCTATCGTATTAAAAGGTCTGAAATATAAAACTGAAACAAAACAGAAACAAGAGCTGTACATTTACTCATTTGTACTTTCTCTAGGTTCAGTTAAATACTAAG
>NW_010243677.1:11025-47431 GCF_000690775.1 Eurypyga helias | reverse complement strand
TCCTGCTGAGTCAGAAGGCACACAGTTTATAAATCAGACCCTAAACATGGGTTAGCAAATCTCAGCAATATATAAAAACTCTGGAGTTAACACATTTAAAACAGAAGCTTTAAAAGTAAACTTTTATAAATCAGCTCCCTAAATCAAGAAGAAAACAATGATTTTTCTTATCTTACAGACTAGGGAAAGTTACTCCCCAAGCAACTTGTGCAGATAAAGGCTCTGTTTTTAATACAGGTTGATGTATTTATGCATGCAGAAACTACAGACCAAAGTCAAGCAAGAAACATAAAAACTTTAAGTACCAATCCAGAAACATTTTGACAACAAATAGTTTAACAGTTGGATAATTCAGAAGAATGTTTCGACAAATACAAGGTAGGGAATGAGCACACAGCAAATGACAGTCAGCAATGGGGCTTTTATCTAATTTAATTAGAGAAAAGTCATTAGGCCTGAAGTGAGCATTTCCTACCAGTTTATGCAATGTAGCTTTTAGTACACTTATTAAACTTTCAGAATCAAGGACTACGCATTCATCCTTTGTGGGAAACTTGTTTATAAGTATTTATTTAAGTATACATCTGTACTGTGAGTTAAACTCTGACTTTGCAGAGTCTGGTATGTCTTTTATTTCATTACAAGTCAGTCAGTGTTTCAGGGACTGTGCTGGTAAATGAGGTGTTAGTGCTCAGACGGAACATAAAAGTGAACGTTTTACACATAGCCATAACATTACTTTATTATTTTCTTCACCAATTCTAACAATATTTTTGAAACTCTCATCTTCTCAACACCAGAACATTCTCCTGAAAGTAGATAGACCTCTACCCATTATTAGAGTCAATATCTAATGAACATATTTGCACAGTGAATAAGGAGGGATTATGGTAAAACTACATAGACACTAATCAGTAACATGGAAAAAATAATACTTTAAAAGATCTAAAAAAATAAACTACTTCAATATTTCTTTATATTTTACATTGAGCAGCAAGACAAAAATACTTCTTGTAATTTGGATTTCACTTCCAGGGCTGACGTTGTCATTCTAAGAGCTGCAATATTTGTAATGAGTGTATGTATATACATATCTATGTGCATACATGTGTATATATATGTATAAACTGCTGGCTACACCAGGCCATATAATAATAGACCCATCTGTTGGAACAACACAAACTTTTCCATCCTATTTATGTTATGCATCAAACTTTATCTTCAGTGTACATTACAGCCTTTCTGCAATTTCCAGATGTAACTATTTTTTTCCAAAACTAGTGATGAACTAGGTCTAAACTTCATTTAAGACTGCATTTTCATCAGGGACCTGCATTTTCCTTCCCTGGTGCAACTTGAGGCCATTTCCTCTTGTCCTATCACTTGTCACTTGGGAGAACAGACTACACTTGGCTACAACCTCCTTTCAGGTAGTTGTAGAGAGTGATAAGCCTCCTCTTCTGCAGGCTGAGCCTCCTGAGCTTCCTCTTCTGCAGGCTAAACAACCCTGCTTCCCTCAGCTGCTTCTCACAGGACTTGTGCTCCAGGCCCTTCACCAGCTCCATTACCCTTCTCTGGACACACTCCAGCACCTCAGTGTCTTTCTTGTAGTGAGGAGCCCAGAACTGAACACAGGATTCGAGGTGCTGTATTGGGCCTCACCAGTGCCCATTACAGGGGGACAGTCACTGCCCTAGTGCTGCTAGGCACACTGTTCCTGATACAATCCAGGATGCTGATGGCCTCTTGGCCACTTGGGCACACTGCTGGCCCATATTCAGCCCATCTGTCAACCAACACACCCAGGTCTTTCTTCTGCTGAGCAGCTTTCCAGCCACTCATCCCTAAACCTGTAGCACTATATAGGGTTGTTGTGACCCAAGTGCAGGATCCTCATGTCATATCTAGCTCACTGCTCCTGTGGACTACAGGTTATGAAATTTTGACCAACTATTTCAAATTGTTAACTTATTCAGCAGATCAGAAGATGTTGACCTAGCCAGCTGATACCAAGGCTGTGTTAAATCTCTTGTAGATGTTGGAAAAGACAGTACTGAATAATGAGTTAAAGTATTCAAAGAAAGTTCTTCAGCACATAGGTATGACAGATAACTACCAGAATTAGATGAATAAGTTTTTCTTATTATGATCTCATCAGGATATTGAGAATTCTGCTTGATATCAAATAATAGTGCCCATTTTAGTGAAAACGCATGTCTTTCTGTCTTGTTCCCTCACTTGCACCTGACTTGCCCAAAGGAGCTAACCTAAACAGGACCAGCTCATCCATCAATTGGCATGCAATGGATTGGAACAGCTAACAGTTAAATTCCTTCACAGTGCAGGTGATTTCATATTCCTATTGTTCATGCCTTTTTCTTTTGTATTGTTTCTTTGGACCATGAGCCATGTCTTCTCATGTGTTTAGAAGTTATGCATAACACAGTATGTTTCAGGTCTGACAGATTCTGGACACCTTCTTAATACAAATAATACCAATCAATTAATTATTGTAATACAAGACTCCTGGATTGCAAATTGGCCTTTGATCTCTGTATCTGCTTGTGCAATTTCTCCTATGTAATAGGATATGCATTTCTTCTCACAGATGTATAACAAGTCTCTCTTTTTTACTTGTTTGAATAAATATAAAACCAGGTAAATGTTAAACTTTGAGTAAAGTAACATTGGCAACCCCTGAGAAATAGAAAGAAAACATCCTTTAAATCAAGACCTGAGCCCATGTCACTGAATGATTTATGGCAAAGGGAATTAATTTCTGGAAACTCTGAACCCATTTAAATTTTCCAAGCTTCCACTATCCCACTGCAACTGGCCTATTAACGTTCCTGTTACCCTGAAGTTCTTTGGAGAAGTCTCCAGAGGGAGTCTGAGCGATCCTTCTTTCACCTAGGTCATTGCCTTGACTGTTGTTATGTGTCATAAAAAAAATGGTGGATGAGGGCTGCAAGATGAAATAGAAACTTCATATCATGCTGGTGTATAAAACGTCTATCTGCAGTTTGTAGAAGTGTACATGATATGTCTGCAACATCTTTCTTATAAAAACCTCACCTGAATAGCTGACCTGAACTGGCCAAAGGACATTCAATACCATATGATATCATGCTCAGTATATAACTGGGTGAGTTGACCAGGGGGAAGGGCCGTCTTGGTTCAGGAGTGGGCTGGGCATTGATTTCCTGGTGGTGAGCAATTTGTGTGCATCACTTGCTTTTTATATTCTGTTATTAGTATTGTGCTTGTTATTTCTTCTCTCCTTGTGTTGTCCTGTTAGAATGTCATTGTCTCAACCCATGGCTTTTGCCTTTCTCTTCCAATTCTCCTTCCCATCCCACCAGTGAGGGAGGAATGAGAGAGCTGCCATGTGGTTCATAATTTCCCTCTGGACCTAAATCCCAACATCCATTATTAACAGGATGTAAATTGTTGTCTGCAGATGTTGTCCAAGCCATGGTTTTCCCTTTGAATATATGAGAAAGATCACCTTTTAAGAAGACTTTGCATCTCCAGGCTAGTCTTTAAGCCCCATGTTTCTGGTGGACTTTTTCTGTCTAAATTTAGGTTTGGACCTGCATAGAAACAAATTAATCCAAAAATGGATTATTCAAGATAAAACTTAGTGTGTTCACTTCATAATAAGATGACAACTTAGGAAGAGCCAATGACAATAGGTTTCTGAGAAAAAAAAAGGTTCTGCTGATGTGGTTAGTTCATCATGGTTTAGGATTAATAGAACTTTAAAGGAGTTCTTCTCAAATAGAATTGAAGGCCATAATCTGACCTGAGATTTAAACACTTGACTGAGAAAGAGACCCCATCCCCTCATCAGCCTTCACCCAAAAAACCAGCCTCCAAGCGCTAAATCCAACATGAAGGCAAAGAAAAGACATGAAAAGATAAAGAGGAGAAAATAAGAACTGCATAAATCCAGGTAGAACTGCAATATACCAGAGATCTCATGTAAACATTACTGACATTACATTTCCACTTGTGTTATTGTATAGACTGAAATGGACTTAACAAGTATGTCAGGCAAACAGATTTCTGAGTATTTATCTGAGGTGAACATTTAAATATTTCAGGGTCTACCCTTCATCCCCTAATATTCAAAATCTGTTGGATGCTATTGTAACCGGACAGATATATATTGTAACATTGAAAACAAATGTAGCTGAAATTAGACCCAAGTATTTCTGATTAGCTAATTTATCTTTATGAAAAACAATCTATTTTAATGGAAGCCAGTGGAAAAAATATCACCTATGTACACAGTCCTGGCCCTTTTAATAATCTTTAGTACTCTTTCAGCTTCTAAATATTATACAACTCCTATCAGTTTTACAAGTTGAGATAAGATAGACTACAATAAAATACTACAGAACAAGACACAAAAAGATACTTGGTATGCTAAAATTTTCCCTTTCTCTTCAGCCTGAAGAGAAGCTGCCAAGAACAAATAGAGAAGTTCATAATACATTCAGACTGCTAAAACTATATAGTTCATGGAAGAATGCTCATAACAGCCAAAGGGAAATAAATCAGACCAGCTTCCAATAGAAGACTGGCACAAGGATGATGGCAAATGCAACTGAATCATAATTTTATCTTGTAGTCAGTCCTTTTCAAAATGTTCTATTACAAGGTGAGTTTTATTCCCCTCAAAACTTACTTCAAAAGACATGGGTGTTTTTTATGAATGCACCTATGTTATCAGTTGTATCTGACAATGATATGATACCAGGCATCACAATGTTGAGATGTGACAGCTGAAGTAGGCATGAAAATCTGGGATTTCTCATAATTTTGTGGAATAGCTGCTTATATAGATGTGTAGAGTGGGGAAGACTGGAATATGATCACAGACCCTTCACTGTAGATTGGCTTGCATGGGAACTAGATTTCTGTGACGGTGATGGTGATTTTGTGATGGATTTTATAGGCAACAATCTTTTTTGGTGGATCTTCTGCCAAAATTTGATAGATCTGATTTCTGTGGGCCATGTTCTTGTCTGTTAGAAAGCAGGGGAAATTGAGATATCAGAACTACATTCCTCCACTGGGTAGGAAGCCAGGGTGGGACAATGTAGACAGTGACTTGTTCATCTCAGAAATAAAAGTGAGTGCTTCAAGAGTCTGAACAAGGTCTTATGAATTTTGGTGTGTTTTGTTATCTTGGGATGAAGAACCAAAAGCTAAAGTTGTTTCAATTTATTAATGATTCTAGAAGACATTGACCTGAACTGGACAGGATATATGATGAGAAAATATGGAAGGACAAAACACATCAGGCTGATGCATATATTACATAGTATATATATGCCTTTGAATAGTCATGAAGAAATCTCAGAAGATTTGGGTAAACATCACTAAAATTTTGGATTGTTATCCTGATCTTATCTGAATCTTAAGACCGAGCTGGAAATCTCACAAGAATGGGCTTTCTCACAGTATTTCAGAAAGTTCCAGACAGATCGTAAATACTCACGGTATTTCAGCAATTCTAGTTCCAGCCCTGGCTTTAACCTGGTAGTGTAGAGAGGCACAAGATGAAAACTAAGGGAGTGGAGGAGGGAAGAAAAGTTAACCTTTTAAATATTAAGAATCCTAATATATCTAACTAAGGGAAGCAGTGGCTGAAGAGTCCATTCCAAGTATGAGCGTAGTTAATGAAAGAGGAGTTATTTAGTGGAGTAATAAAAAAAAGAAAAAAATAGTTTAGGAAAAGCACAATTTCAGAGAAAGATGAGTGAAAAGAAAATAACTTCCTGATAACATTTTCTATTTAGTTGAAGAGTGGTGTCCCAAAGGAAATAGCAGAGGTCTTATAGATTAGGACTTTCGGGGCATAAAACCAAATCCTTTGAAGTTAACAAGGGTCTCATGATATATAAATATAGTGCATACTTGTTGCTGAGCATAATCAGTTTCTTAGTACCAGAGAAACCAGACAGATGGCTTCCTTTAGAACAGACATAATTATTGCGTGTTTCTTCCACAACTTTTAGCAACAAAAGGTATGGTTTTAATGGTTTTCATTCTCCCCCTTGCCTAGAGTCACTGACAGCTCTTTTGAGCTGAAGGTTACAGTATTGATATTTAGTGGAATTCGGTTAGTTAATAGCTGCTAATTTCACACTGCTTAACATTTGAGCACAAAAAAGGTGGAAATACCATTTCCCCAAACCTTTAATGCAGAATGACTTGAACGATCTACAGGACCAGAAAGATTTTGAGGCTTTCGGTACAAGCCTTATGAAATACTGTGACTTTGACCTCCGTACTGATATGTGATTTGTGAGCCTCTAATCCCATAGAGTTGAAGAGCGCAGCAGGATTTACACTGCAGTCCAGAAGAACTCAGACCAAGCTGGACCTGGGTTTGCCAACACAAATGGATGCAATGGTCAACATAAATTTGGGCAGATGTCTGTAAATATTACTGCAAACACATGTCTTTCTTGACTCTTAGGAAAGCTAATTTCTGATTAGTTAACAGTGTGAACGACACCACTCAGTTTCAGTAGTTTATTTCCTTCACCCTTTCAAAATTCCTGTAGGTAAGTAATAGCTCAATAGCATGTGTGTGTGTTATCCAAGGATATTCATTCAGTTAAAGGCATAACTGACTGGCAGTCGATTTACTGTTCTTGTTTCTTCATCACGCAACTCAGCTCTACCTCATCGTAAGTCAAATTAATTGCTTATGGTGTGTTCTGCAGATGAATCAGCACTAGTGATCTTGCAGCTGGTTTGTATTTGCCATACAGGTACAGCATGTTTGCATGTAATTGGTAGCTAGCCAGCCAACAATGTGTTTTTGGCGGGATCTTCAGGCAGATGTTTTACAGTCAGATAGTGGTCTTCATAAATTTAACTGTCCACATTGCCTTCCAGGTCATTCTTATCTGCCATGTATGACTATGAGGGGCAAAGATGTACTTGAGGTACTGTAACTCCTATGAAAAAAATATTTAAACAGATTACAGCACAGGAAACCATATTCAAAAAGGCTCTGTGTCTTGTATCATGCCACTGCTGGACTGGTAGCACTCAGAAGATACTGTAGGTGATGGCTAATGAACATAGAAATAAGTGTTTTCCTTTAAAGCATTCATTAAATTCTCAAGTAGAGATCTACCTGCACACTACGTAAAACCTCTAATTTAAAAAAGGCAGCTTCTTGCTAAATCTGATGATAAATATATTTCTTGAAAAGCTTATATACTGAAGACAATGGGATAGCTTAGACAAACAAGGTCCTGGATACATTATACTGACAATTTTACATTATTTTAAAGTTTTACAAATATATTCTTGTTTATACTTTAGAGTGATCTTCAATTGACCTCAGAGGGGTAATCTAGAGTAAACCAGAAACAGGTTTTATCTTATGTATCTTTAAATGTCTAAAAGCAATATACCTACTCTAGATTATATACATAGTTCCTCTCTATAATCCACAAAGAGGGAAAAGAACTTTCAAAGTGAGATTCACCCCATCTATATCAGATATTTCAGAAAAGATTAAAATATCCAGAGTTGCCTACCTCTTTTTATTCACAAACCTAATTTGGCTAGAAGATGAGCTCAGAGACAGCACCTAGTTTTTCAGGCATCTAAGAATGTCTAAGTGCCTTCAGACACAGTGTCTAACTCAGCAGGTGGAGAGAAATTATGTAAGAGAGCATCAGTCTGTTAAGCTTCATACAACCATCAGGTTTGCTTTGCCTTTTAGTCACTGTAGGTTTTTTACAGACTTAAAGTAATGGCATTGCTGCAGCACAGAAGTAGACTCACAGACCCATAAATATAAATCAGACTCCTACTGTTAGTTCAAAACCAAAGATATACAGCTTTTTCCCGATATACATTCTCTTTCTAACAACTTCTTTCCACTCCTGATTTTGCAAATAACTTCTAGAATAACAAGAATCATACCTTTGTGACTTCAGTGGTTTCTTTAGAAGACACTCAAGCAGAGAAAATCTAAGGTTCTGCCACAATAAATCCTTATCCTTCTGTTGTTCCTGTCCTCCACGGTAATTGATTTTCCCTGAAGATGAAATGGGATAACTGGTGCAGAGTATGTTTCCAATTTATCTCATGCAAAAGTTTTGTGAGCATCAGGGTCAGCAGGACAGAAACGTGCAATTTCTGTCCTATATTTCCCATAGTGCTTCAGACCACTACTACTAATTGCAAGCATGAATTCTTGGTTCAGAGTTAAAGTAAACCCCAAATTGTTCCTCAGTCTCTGGCAGTAGGTCATCTTACCTTGTTTTTTATAAAATCAGACTTTTTGTCTCTTTCCTTCTTTTATTAGTTTATTTGGAAATCTGGCAGCAATCTGAAAGACTTCCAAATACATTGTGATGGACATGCAATCAACCATTAATTCAGTGCTTTGCCTATCTGTGGTAGCAAGAGCATGACCATACATTTGTTGTCTCATTTTAGATCATGCATCTCTTTGCTGTGTAAAATTTCAGATAAGTTCAAAATAGTCTTTATTCAGGTAGGTGTGGTGGTGGGTGGTTTTGTGTGGTGGTTTTTGTTTTTTTTTTTTAAATGGTTAATTCAGTACGTGAACTGGGAAAGAAATCTCCTCCCCCTGCCAAACTATGATGCTAGCAGACAGATAAAATCTGAAATATTCTTTTCTCATACAGTTATATGTTCTTTGCTATACTGTTCTTATTTTTATGAACTGCTTTTGCCAAGTTTCAAACATACTACAGACATTTAAAATACAAATACTGCAATTTGGTCACCTTTGAAATGTTCCTATCATTTTGAAAGATCATGGAAATATTTTCCAGTAAGACAGAATCAATTGTATTGGTATTTCACAGAGGTGGGAAACCACTGAACACTCCAATCCCTTATATCCTCTGAGTTAGAGATTTCAGAAAGCTCTGAAAATAGTCAAACCCCTCAGAAAGTAGAGGATATTTTTTCTTTTCTTTTTTTTAATTAAAAAATGTAATAAATTAATATAGCGAGTAAAAAAAAATTCCACAGAAATTATGTAAGCTGGTACAGAAGCAAACATTTCATTATTCTTGCAGTTATTTTGTAATACTTATAATGGGAAATACAGTCTTTTTTAAAAACTAGTAGACTGCATTTAAAAAAAAAATTCAGAAGCCCATTTCATCTTCCTATGCCTTCATTCTTTATTTTAAAAAGTAAAAATAAGCTATGAAATGTGTATCTCTACATCTGTAAAATGAGGCATGTCTTTATCTCTTAAAATGTAAAAATTTGAAATTAAAAATTCTTCTTATCTTATTAATTTGTGTGCCACCTTTATTCATGTTGTAAATTCTTTTCCCTTGTGCACAACTGAATGGAGCCCTCAGAAATTCCTAGTCCTGTAACATCAATAACCAATATAGTGATATAAGTACCAATGCACCAACAGGACTTCCTGAAATGGGACCAATAATAAAGTTATGGACTACCTGCAACCCTCTACAGATCAGTTTTGACTTGTACTGACAATAAATGTCGAGAACTTTGTAATTCTGCCACTGATACTGTACATCTTACTTTATAAAGTACATCACCGAGCACTGCAATTTCTATAGAAAATGCAGCTTCAGAAAAATAGCAGCAGCCAATAAAATCCAAAAAGGAAAACCAATTAATGTAAATTATATGTTTCTATTACTATAACTGCAGCATTTTAGTGGGCAGGCTTCCAGTTTGGAAGGAAGTCAGACTGCCTCTTCCAAGGATGTGCCTTTATTCATACAAGTATAAAACAATATCTCAATGAAAGTAATGCCAGCACACCATTTTGACACAATCAAGGTAAGACACATCTGATTTACTATTAAATAGTTCAGGAAAATTTACCTGAATATACCACAACATTTTTATTTACCTAACAGTGTGTTCCTTATCTTTGATGCCTACTTTTACTCCAGGGTTGAATGTATATTTTAGTTAATCGAAGTAAAAAAAATCATAAATTTTAGTACTGAAGACAAGACCTGAACTATAATTTCAAATGCTACATTATATAGCTAATTAAGGTAATTATTTCTTAGTATTGTCTAACCAACCTGAGTAAAAGTCTCATCACGAAGCAAATGCTGCAAGAGTCTGACTTCACAATTTGACTACTGTTACAGTAGTTTAAATGGAATTCCAGGAGGTCAAAGTTTCCTCCAGTACCTCCGTTTTTTTCATGTTCTAATTTCAACAATATACCTTAAGAGACTTTTTTTTAAACTATCCTCATGGACCAATTCATCTGCAATTTGCTATCCTTTGTATGTTTAAAAGCCCCCACATGTCTAAGTTGCAAGAAAAAAATTCTGGACACATCAATAAAAAAGGTAGTATAATTCAAACCAGCTGCATAAAACATGCCTTTATACAAACTGATACCATATTTTACCCCCTTTTTGTATTATTATACTATGTTAATCTTCAGTTCTGACTGTAAATATTTTATCCCAAAGGCAAATAAAGAATAAAATTAACTTTATTTGATAGTAAAGCTACTTCTGACTATACTAAAATATCACAAGGGTTGTACTATTGTTTTACCATATACTGATTACTTGCATTCTAAAATATTAGTGTTGAAAGTATTTTACCTGATATGCATTATGATTGCACATTTACATCTAAAAGTGATTATTTATATTCTGTGATGATGTATCAGATATAGAACTAGGAAAAAACATTGTCTGTAAATCATTTAACTCAAATATTTGGTGCACAAAAAATTGATGTTAGCTATTCAGATTACAGCATCTTTCCTAAGTTATTAGCTCTTAAAAACTGTCTCTATGCAATCTGGGCTATGTTTTGTTAAAAGAGTTAAGGGTTAATTACTCGACATAAAGAAAGTACTATTTCAGCTTTGTGATTTGTCTTTTCCATGAGTATTCAACCACAAAATTGTATGCTACGTCTTTAGGAAAGACCTTTTTGTGTTCCCATTCAAATAATCTGCAAAATTGATATTGGCTTCAGTGCTTCAGAAATATAACAGTTTAATCCCAAAATGAACTTGCTCCCTTGAACAAATGAACTGTGGCTTCTGGACTGAAACTAGCTTTTCATAAACTTTTGACTGCATAAGTACTCAAGAACAGTGAATAAAAAAACCTCTAACAGACTGAATTTATTTTTCTAATTGATCACATCCTTTATAGAAGTAATCTGTTTCTATAGCTAGTGATTGAATCAAAGCAGGACTTGTCTGTTCAATATAATTATAATTTTATGGCTAGGCTAAACTTTTATTACTGCATTTCCAGCATCCCCTTATGATGTCGATGAGGACTCAAAGCTGCAATTTGTTTATGAAGGCAGAACTTACTTTATTTACTTATTTTTGCCAGATCTGGAGGACTTGATTAAGAAGTGGCAGACCTCAACCTTGAGGACCCCAGTGCAAAGTTGGAGGGGGACTCTTTTTCAAGAAACTACACTAATTGAAGACCAAGTTATTCTGCTGCTAGCTCAATCTCCCTTTCAGATGTTTCTTCCAGCAGAATCTCTCACAAGCATCACAGCAGGCCTGGTTGAACCACAGGATCTTCATGGTCTTCACTGCTCTGGTGTAAAGCTTGTACTTCTCAAGCCCTGAGGCTCATGAAATAGTCTCACATTGCATCAGGTTTCCTCCTGTATCTTGAACCCACATCGGACATAGGGAGAAATATGAGATATTGTGCCAAACCTGAATTTTTCCTCCATCTGCATCCCCAGCTGAGAGGGATCTTTTCCCCTGTCTTTCTCCTGTCTCTAACCCAATTGCAAATCTCCCATCATGTGCTGAAGCACAGGCATGTGGTCTCAGCAGATGCCAAGCTGTAAATGTCTTTGTGATGCAGGATGGACTTGCAGATGATTTGTATATTATATGTCTGTGTGCAAGAGCCTCCATCTTTCTCTGCTCCCCTCATCTCTACTGATACCAAGGAAATGTTTCTACCTCCATTGCCCAACCAAACATGGCAGAACAAGTCTTCATTCTGCTGAGCACTTGGTTATATGCCAGGAGAAAGACTGTTTGTATTTGGAAGACTATTTGTAGCAGACTATCTGTTGACTCTTGCCATAACACTGTAAAAACTGAAATCTAAATAAATATTTAACTAAAACCAACCAAATTAACAAAACACAAACCCCCAATCCATTTAACTAAATGCATAGTCAGTTTTTGCTCTAAAAGTTACATTTAATGTTTAAGGTGGAAGGACTGTATGCACATCTCTATATAAAGAATACCTAAGGGAAAAGAGTCCAGCAACTTTTAATCATAATATAGACAAACCTTGTACTCAAGTAAATCATCACAAACTGGCACAGAGACACATCCTTTTGTTTTCTGCTCTCACATTTCGAGACGGATCCTGTATGGATTTTTCTCGCAAGGAATATTAAAGCAGTAAACTTTTTTTTTCCCTCCACATTCCTGCAGACCTATAAATAGGGTGGCAAGTAAAATAAGTGTATGTCAGAAATGCTCCAGCTGTTCCTCACTCTTAGTGTTCATTCCCTTTCCAGTGCAGTCCTCACCCAATTTTCTTTATTGAAAACATACAATAAAAATAGCAGCTAAAGTGAAGAAAGTTTTTCATGGAGGTTTAGATGCCTTCACCTCACACTCTTCTTGCTGCCACACCCTCATGTAGCCCCGTTTCTTCATCTGTAAAACACAGAGTACTGGTGTACGAGGAGCTGTTCTCTTTCAAACACTGCCCAGCACCACTGCCAGTGTGTCTTCTGGCCCTCACAACCCACCAAAGTCTGGTTTTAAGAGGTCAACTGCTCTTGCCAATGTTGTTTTCATTTTTAACGCCATTAGAAATTTGAGACCTGCAGCCTTGGTTTCCCACACCCTTGATAAGCTTTTTTTCTACCAGTCAGCCCACTTTTCTGACTGCCTTCTCATCTTCCTCTTGATATATCAGCATTTATTAAGAATGAAAGATATCCAGAAGGAGGAGTGCCAGCTGACAAATATTTATTTGAAATATTTGTGCAGAGCAGAGATTTAACCTAAACTTCTGCATCCTAAGGGTGTCTGTCTTCCTTTTCTACATGCTTTTGAAACCTGGGGGCTTCTCTGAGTGAGACACATGAAAATGACTGAAAAGCACTACACTTTTGAATGGTCCAACTCATGGAATGTCTTCTTTTTCACACTTGGTAAGGGCTAGCACTAGACATAAGCTCATGTCGCATATTTGTACACTAAACAACTTGTGTTGTTATCTACCAACATGTAGGGGACAAACAGGTGGTGGAAAAACAGTAAATATGACAAAGAGGCTGGATGCCTTGGTTAGAGATTTCCACACTGGTCTGTTATAGCCTGGCAGTTTTTATGGACCCAGACAGTCAGCGTAGTCTGACAGACTCTACTGACCTAGACATGTGCCTGGTCCAGATAGGTCACCTCTCTGCTCCTTCAGGACTCTGCCCTCAGGGAACACATGTACATGCATTTAACCTGTGGGTTCCTTTCCTGAGCCAAGTTTATAAATATTCTTCTCCTTGCAGGAAGCCCAAAGGCAAACCTGGAATTAGAGCTGACCAGCATCCAGGGTTGTGACTCAAACTGTCAGGAGAAGCAGATTCCTCCTGAGGCCTGCGTGCAGCAGAAATGATGGGGATTTTGCAATTAAAAGCTATTCTTAGAGCACTCAATCAGAGGCAAAGCTATGAGTTGTTAAGTGACAACAGTTTGTCCCAGCAACCATCAAAGCTGTTACAGTTGTCCAAGACAAACACTTTTGCTTCCATAGCTACTCCAGACTGTGGGCAGAGGACAGTATCCAGCAGTGAGCTTTTGAAGACCTGGATTCACAATGACACTTCGGAAGCCACTGGGACCACTAAGCAGAGTTTATAAGTGGGAATACAACAGGGACTTAGGTCATGGCTGCCTCAGGCCTTAGCTGAAGCCTCCATGACAACTCCTGTCCATGACTGGCCATCACAAGAGCCCACCGAACTGTGACTGCCAGCACAGATGGTACAGCCCGATCTATCTGTTTATGCTGTCTCTAAATTAAGATTTATGGCGCTCTGCCTGCATAGTTCAGGCAAGTGACCTGAATAAAACAACAGTAAGCACACTAATCCCTAATATGCAACCCCAAAAGAAAAGCAACAATAGGCAATTTACCTAAATCTTTTCCTCAGGGACTTGCCTGTCTAGAGGTGCTCCCAATGCTTGGCCTTTAGCCTGTGTTTGAACTAGCCTACTGAATGAGCTGGATTTGTAATGTTTCAGAGAAATCCTTGAAGACCTCTTCCTAGGGACATGAGAGACAGTATGACAAACAGTGGAAAAATCCCAAATCCTCTGAACTCAATTTGCTTCAAGTGGAAGTGGTGCTGTCCTCAGTCTCCTCTTAAGGCCAAAGGTATCCCTCATGACTAATTCCCATAGTCTTCATCATCTAGGAAGTCATGGAGACACCACCAGAACTCTGTCACTCTCCAGCAAGTCAACCTAATCAACACTTTGGCTCTCAAAGTCACTTTGGGATAAGACATCATTAATGTTGATCCAGAACATTAAGGTGACCATAGGGCCTCTTCCTGAAGGGAAGAGAGAGTGGTGATTGAGGAAAGCTAAGGAGAGGCAACCCCAAGCCTACCTGTCTGTCAAAGTTATAGTAATTCAGGAACACCCCTGTTTCTTTAGCCCCTCAGGTGTCATATGTTACACAATAATTTGAAAAACAGTTCTGCCTCAATGTAGTAGGTGAGTGATGAATATACAGAATATTTCTGTGTTTTGTGACAGTGTCCCTTCCTCTTCAGGCTTCATATCTCTCAGTGTTATTAGTGCAGTCTTTGATATTTCCCTCTGTTTGGCAGAGAGAGAGAGAAATAAATACTACCACAGGAGTATATTACAAATATCTCTATATAGTGATCAAGGAAAGCATGGGAAGACTGAAGACACAGTATATGGCATGGTGCTCTAAGGGTTATGGTACATGGCTGCAGTGCTCCTTGAAGAAGGACTGCCTGCAGAACTCTTGTGTATGGGGTCATTCTAACCTGCATTTTGATGGTGTGTCAAAAGAGTGTTTCAGAAGGCAGATGACGTTGAGTCTTCTGCCTCTCTCCTTAACCATTTGCATTAGCCCAAGCTCAGTGTTTCAGGGTAAGTTAAGCAGGCAGTGAACTTGGCCCACAAATGCTGCACACTAAACTAGCTAGACCTGTTTGCTGTGCCAGGTCAATGTTCTCTAGCCCTTAGGCCAGCTGGCACTATCCTGCCACAGCCATACACTCAAACATGCTGTCCAAAGAGAGTGGCTGCATCCAAACTGCCTATGCAGAATTGTTGCCAGTCCAGGTTTCACTCCCACACTACATCCAGAAATTGTTCTGGAAAACTTTTAGTCGAGCTGTAACAAAATGGTTCTGTAAATTTAACCATATGGATGAATGATGACCAGAGCCTCTCTTTGTGTCCTTAATTTGCTAACATTGATATAACTGGTACTGGGAACACAGTGATGTGTTAATGCTCACTTGTTCTCCCAGCACTCCCATGGGGCAGAGAAGTACTATTTAACCATTTTCTTAATTAGGGTCTGAGGCCAAGACTGATGTAGACAAAGACATTGGTTGAAGGAACAGTCCTTGCTTTGCTTCTTATTATGCTATTTTTTCTCTCAAGGAGCTTCTCTCCCTTTTGTTTTGAGCAGAAAGTTTTTCTCATGCCTATACTTTCTGCAGTGCTACTGAAGGGTCAGCCTTTATCCCCACCAACATGTTCATGACTTCTCACATCTCATAATTTGTGCAATATCCCAGGAAGCAGCTTCAATAAATTTAATTTCATTAAATTTTTCCTGCAACCTGTCCTTCACTGACAAGCAATGTAAAACATCAGTACTAAACATACTACGCAATGTAAAACTATTAGTACTCTTCCCAGAGAGTGTGGTGAAGCACTGGAACAGGTTGCCCAGCGAAGCTGTGGATGCCCCATCCCTGGAAGTGTTCAAGGCCAGACTGCACGAGGCTTTGAGCACTGTGGTGTAGTGAAGAACCCCCCTGCCAATGGCAGGGGGATTGGAACTAGATAAGCTTTAAAGTCCCTTCTAGCCCAAACCATTTGATGATTCTAAATAGGGAAGCAGTATACTGAGATATTTCCTGTCAAAAATGCATATTTTCATTGATCTCTTAAGTGTTGGTTTTGTTTGTTGTCCTACCATATAATGGACATTTTTTCCAGGGAGCAGGGCACCCTTTCTTCTACACAGTGCTTACAGTAAGACAGGGTACATGTCCACGACAAGCATATTTCAAAACAGTAATGCAGACAATATGAATTTGGTACCATTTTTGTCTTGGTCAATTCATATATAAAATAACTTACAGCATTTATAGCTTACCCCTTACTTTAAAATACCATATGAAAGGCAGAAATAGGAAAAGGAGAAATGAAAGAACACAAGAAGTTAGAAATTATTAAAAAGTACTGAAAGAAAATTCTCTTTACATACATGCATTGTTCATTACTTACATTAATTTGTATTTTTCTAAGATATTCAAAGTTTTAATAAGAAATTCCATATATAATTCTTTCTCTGTGGCTCATCTGTGTTTTTCATGTGTATCCAAGACAGTAATTTCTGAATGTACAATTGAAAATATACACTTTTCTCTTTTAGAGGTTACTGGGAGTTTAACATGCTGTAAAATAGAAAACTCAGCTCTAACTCATGTTCTTTTCACCTCACTCCACCCTCCCAAAAGAAAAAAAATATGAATAAAGTGAGTTTAGTTTGACATCTCAGCTGGTTTGTTACTGCTTATGTTAAATTTGGGGGAAAAAATGATGATTTCACAGACTTTGATAAAACAGTAATTTATTTCCCTGTCAGATATAATGAAAGTGGAATGAAGCAGTCAGTTACAAACATATAAAAAGTATACTCTGAAGCTCAACATGAACACTCACATCAGAGAAGGTCTGAATAGTGGTAAAGTCACGTAAAGTTATTGAAAAAAGTGCCTTAATTTACAACAGATTTTTGTTTTCACCAACAGCTAAGGACATATCAATGTTTAACTTACAGGCTGGGTGCTCTTAGTTCTGAAAAACTTCAAGCTTGTTGAAGTATCTGGAAAACATGTCAGTTACTACCTGTCTTCTCAGTCCCTGAAGGATTCAGACAACTACACATTGTGGTTGCACTAAAAACATTGAAACTTCCTGAAAGAGTTCAGTCTCACACTGTACAGGATAGTCAGGGGAAGAGAGTGCATTTCTCTGTGCATACTGAAGTACCAAAGAGCAAATGTCCTGCCTGAGCTTTAATTTGATGAAGAGGAGAAGGCTGCGTGTGGAAAAACTGCCAACATTCCGTTCCATAATTTTTGTTCATTAAGTATTCAGTATTCAGAATACTAGCAAAATCACTGTAGCAGTGACCATTAACTACACTACATAATTAGATGAGCTATAAGGAAGAAATTCTTCACTGTGAAGGTGGTGAGGCACTGGAGCAGGTTGCCCAGAGCATCTGTGGATGCCCCATCCCTGAATGTCTTCAAGGCCAGGCTTGATGAGGCTTTGAGCAACCTGGTCTAGTGGAAGGTGTCCCTGCCCATGGCAGGGGGGTTGGAACTAGATGGGCTTTAAGGTCCCTTCCAACCCAAACCATTCTGTGATGATTCTATGATAATAATAATGGGACTACTGGGTTGGTTGTAGGAGACCATGTGATATCCATGCAGCTCACACAAGAGGATGTCATTTTAGGCTTTATAGTGAGGTTGTCTCTGTTGTCACATATATATATATATATACACACACGTGTATTTATGTGTGGTTTCAAATCTAACATACAATGTGTATGTGCATGTGTATGCATGTATGGCAGAACCTTCCACCATCTGTTTTAAGCCTTTTGGCACAGCCTAAGCGGCATGTCTTTAACCATCCAGTCACAGCAGGTGAAGCATTGTCCAGAATCATGAGAACTACCTGCTGCCAGAGAGCAGCCAGAAGGATCTTCACTCTTGAACCAAAATGATAGCAGAGGTAAAGCAGAGAGGAGTGTACAGTGCAGTAGGTGATTGCTGCTCCCTGACCTCCACATCAGCAAGTGAGATGTTCACACAGGATCTAAAATCTGGATCTGCCTCTTGAGCTCCTCCCTGCTTACATTTAGGTAGATGATTACAAATTAAGGCCCCAGTTCAACATTTCCTTGGACACTTTGGTGTCTTTGCACTTGGTGCAAAGAAGGATAGGATAATGGAGCACAAGAATAATCTTTCTTACATAGCGGTATGCAGGATACATCATAATTTAAATCAACAATATTTAATTACAACATAAATACTAAATCTATAATTCAACACATATCTTGATGTTTAAAATAAATTAAAGCATTCTTTAAAATGTTACTTTCTTTTTCTTTTTTTAACCCACTAATCCTTTTAAGGCAAACCACCCAATGTTTGCATTTGGATGGATCTTCACTAGGCAAACTCAATCTCTTTTGTTGGTCCAACATAATCCAAAATGACTTGTGAGAAAGGCTCACAATATTCCTTAGGCAGAGCAACGAAAGCCCCAAGATTTAAGTTGCATAAGATTTCACTGATAATAGCATCTTTGGTATTTGCTAATGAAAAAAGAAAACCTGAGGCATAAATCGTTGACTTTGTCAACATCTAGTACAGGCTGATGATTGCAAGAAAAGATAAAAGCTCTGATAAATGTTTTGTTATTTATAAATGTAGTAGGCATCGTTAGGAGTTCTTTAATTAAAGATTTAATGCTCACAGTCCCAGGCCTCTTGCCCTTCTCTCCCGAGATGCAGATACATCTAAAACCCATATAAAGTCAAACATCCCTGCCTGGTTTTAAATTTAACATAGCTGCCTAGTCAGGCTATTGGTCTTTGTCAGTGGGTTACATCCACATTTGCTGAGCTTCCAGATAAAACAACACTATAGTGCTGAAACCTCCTTAACTACAAAGAATTAGTACACATTAACATAGTTATTTTTAGAACTGGTCAAATACTGGAAACAATTACTACCCTAAATTGCTCATTATAAATAGCAAAGTCTAGTTTCTTTCCAACACAGATAGGAAACCACAAGCAACTGTAAATATCATCATAAAGCACCATCAGAAAGGGGAAAACTCTTGTACTTCAGCACAGAAGATGTGGGAAGCAGGATTACATTTTGAGTTCTGCCATTTATTTTCTATGTGACCCCAGGCAAGTGATTTCACCTTGTCTCTGGGACAAATAAAATTTCTCCTTAGTAATTAGTCAGTCTGGAGTATCTGCGGATCAGCACTGCAGAGTATCTTGAGACCCCTGGGTCTCACAGCCAAGGTGGCTCCTCTGGTGATGGTGCACCAGGAGGCCTCAGAGCAGCCCTCAGGAGTGTTTCCCCACTGCAGGCCAAAACTATCGAGATATCTCTCATAAAACCTGCAGTTTTCTTTTAAAAGCTCAAAAATCATTGTACTAGACTTCCTATTGTCCAGGCACAGATGTTACCAAGAAGAGCTGCAAGCATCCAAGATTCCCTCTGCTACTCCTGTCAAAGAATTTTCTACAAAAATTTTACCCACAGCACGTTACCTGTCCAAATCAAGAACACAGTAACAGCTTTGCTGTGACTCCAGCTATTAGCACAACACATCAAATGCCTTGAACACAGCTTCTCCAAGTGTAGATAGAACCATCTTAATTGCCAAAGCATTGCCAACACCCCAGGACCAAATGTGTAGCTCAAGGCATCCCATAATAAATCCACTTGTAGCTCATGACAGAAACTTACCATGGAGCAAGTATCCCGTCCTGCTGTTCTGACAGAGAGGCCCAGTCATGAAAACCTGGATGAGAAATGCAAATGCCTGTCTCCACTTTCAGCAGCACCTAATTAACTTCAGTTCACAAGCATAAAGCTCCCTGATCCATCACCACATCCACACTGCTAGCAGAAGGCTCCCACTTTTCCCAACATATTCTGGATTTCATCTTATCTTGCCTTTTCAAGTCTTGTCACAAAAGGAATTGCTCCTTTTCACTGTTTTCCTGCCTCACCTTTCTCCTCAGAAATGGCTGCTGTCACTACAGTGCACAGAGCTCAAGGAGTCATGACATTGCCCCTCAAGGATTTACCTTCTACTCAAGCTCCCTCTTGTTCTCCTTCAAGGGATGATAGGACTCCATAGTTTATAGAACAAGTCAAAATTTATTTTAGAATTTGTTTAATAGTTGATTCATTTCAAAAGATGTTATCAGCTTCTTCATACACAGATACTGTAAGCCAACGACTGAGTACAGGTACTGCTGGGATGGATATCTGGGCATGTTCTTACTTCTTGCCCACCAAATTCAAGACAAAATATTAAAGTTAGAGGCTTTGCTGGCAGTATGCAGTCTGAAAGTAAGATCTATCAGTTGATACCACCACATAGCACTAATCTGCGAGTACCTCTGTTCTTAGTATAGTCTGTGGAGACGAAGTCAATACAATGAATAGAGTTTGGAGAAAAAAATCTCATCTAAAAATACACACCTGATGTAGACACACACCTATGGCAGGATTAAGAGCTCTAAGCAGAAACCTAGTGCCATTTGAGACACCCTAACTTATCCAAGCTATCCTCATAGTGACAGCAGATGTGACACGGTGCCTACAGGAGACCCATATTCTCTTAGAAAAGCAGCTAGAGAATAGATACAATAATGTATAGTACCCAAATTAAAGAAATATATGCCCCTAATATGTTAAAACATATGTTTTATACTTATACATTGTATAACCTATATAAGGAAATCTATACCAATATATGAAGTTAATTTAATCCTATCTCTAAATCTAAGTCTTTTAATTTCAGACAAAATCCTGTCCAAAGTGCCAGTTCTACTCTCCAAGCAGAAAGGTGCTTTGATTTCAGTCCAGCACAGTTGTGTAGTATTGATCTATTGAGCTGTGCAGGAGAAATTCAGGAACTAAGAAGTTTGCTTGATATAAATTAAGAGTGCTGCAGATAATTCAAAACATAGAAACAGTCCCAGAAAGATTTTGTGAGGAAGTGCATAGGTTAGAAGTGGATGTGGGGGAGGAAAGATATTTTTGTTCAATTAACTTACTTGGATAGTTTGCAAAAACTCTTTCTGCTTAGCAGTAAAGCAAAAGGGTAACCATGCCAACATATCAAATGTTGCTGTAAATGTGACAAAAATGATCTGTCACTGTAGCCAGTAAAAATTACATTTTAATTTCTTAATGTGCTTAAAATGGTAGAAAATGATTATGTTAATTTGAAAAGTGCAAAAGACAAGATAAAGACTGACTTTTCTAAGCTGTCCTCAGCTATTCCTGAAAATCCTGTCACCATGTTCATCACAGGCAATGCTGGAATGAACCAGTGAGGCTGTGTTCTGATGTTAGCAATAAAGAGTGTTTGGATGACTAAGAAAACTTCTGACTTTCTGAAATAATTTTAGCATTACTGGTCAGAATCAACCAAGTAAGGGTAACTGTTCCCAACCAGGTCTTGACTGTCATCAAGTTTAATTTGATGGTCAACACCATGATCACTCTGATCCCAGAAGTCTTACGGAGGTGAGGTAGGACCAAGACAGCGTGAATTGTCTCGGAAGTGCTGAAATCTGGATATCTCGTCTGCCCTGAGGAGCTGGAGAGCTCTGTCTCCTTCTTCACTAACTTTCAGTTCTGGGGGCTGCAGTTGTGACTTGTTTGTTAAATATTTGCCAGAAGATTTATATCAGTTCCTCCCCCATCAAGAAGTCTCTCCAGATTCTTCCCTAAAGTACTATCTTGACGGACCCAGGCTTCCTCTTAATTAGAAAATTAACTAAACCCATTATTAAAAGTCTTATTCCTACATTAGGATATTCTTCATATCTTCAGTGTCCACTGACTTATTTGGTGTGTCAGGACACCTAGGAAGTGATGCCTGTGGTTGCTCATCATAGCTGAACCCAGATATAGCAGAATAGTCATTTTCTAGCAGTGAGTGGAAAAATAACAACGAAATCTGAAAATGTGATCAATTAATTAGCTGGTACATAGCAATTAGACCAGTTTTGCCTGCTGTAGGACTTCTGTTTATGAAGCTTCATTCTGCTACCAGAACATACCCTAGACAAATGTAAATGTCAAGAACTGCTTCTACTTCCAATACCTTCATTAAGGCCTCATAATGCTTTTGCAGAGGGTTCCATGTGTGGTGCTGTACATCTGTTTGCCTACTGTTGGCAGAAATCCAAAACCCAACTCCAGGTAAACCACATTACTACCAGAATTGCCACAGGATGTGTTTAATGTGGGTTATTGCTTTAGCACAGTCACTGAGGTTATCAGCAAATTAATTTTTTTAGGACTATGATCAGTATGTTCTTCCTACTCTTCTTCCCTTTCTCACTGGTACTTTAAATCTGTGGCTGAAAGACCAGAAATCACCAAGACATACTATATACTCATGTACAGCATTACAGAGGGTGGGGAGCATTTGGCAGCTGGACTGCTCAGTGGATAAAGAACTGGCTTGATGGTCGCACTCAGAGAGTCGTGGTCAATGTCTCGATGTCTGAGTAGAGACCAGTGACGAGCGGGGTTCCTCAGGTGTCGATACTGGGACTGGTGCTGTTCATCATCTTTGTCAGCAATATGGACAGTGGAATAGAGTGCACCCTCAGCATGTTTGCTGACGACACCAAGCTGTGTGGCGCGGTCGACACGCTGGAGGGAAGGGATGACATCCAGAGGGACCTGGACAGGCTGGAGAGGTGGGCCACTACCAACCTCATGGAGTTCAACAAGGCCAAGTGCAAGGTCCTGCACCTGGGTTGGGGCAATCCCAAGCACAAGTACAGGCTGGGGGGAGAGGGAATTGAGAGCAGCCCTGAGGAGAAGGACTTGGGGGTACTGGTGGGCAAAGAGCTGAACATGAGCTGGCTGTGTGTGCTGGCAGCCCAGAAAGCCAACCGTATCCTGGGCTGTATCCGGAGAGGTGTGGCCAGCAGGTCAGGGGAGGGGATTCTGCCCCTCTACTCTGCTCTGGTGAGACCCCACCTGGAGTGTGGCCTCCAGCGGGGGAGCCCTCAATATCAGAAGGATCTTGACCACTTGGAGCGAGGCCAGAGGAGGCCACGAAGATGATCAGAGGGCTGGAGCCCCTCTGCTATGACGAAAGGCTGAGAGAGTTGGGCTTGTTCAGCCTGGAGAAGAGGAGGCTCCAGGGAGACCTTATTGCAGCCTTCCAGTACCTGAAGGGGGCTACAAGGAAGCTGGGAGAGGACCTTTTACAAGAACCTATAGTGATAGGACAAGGAGAAATGGGTAGAAAGGCAAAAGTGGGGAGATTTTGATTACGGATTCTTCCCTGAGAGGGTGGTGAGGCACTGGAACAGGTTGCCCAGAGAAGCTGTGGATGCCCCATCCCTGTCCATCTTCAAGGCCAGACTGGATGAGGCTTTGAGCAACCTGGTCTAGTGGAGTGTGTCCCTGCCAATGGAAGGGGGGTTGGAACTAGATGTTCTTTAATGTCCCTTCCAACCCAAACCATTCTGTGATTCTAAGATTCTTTAAGGACAATATTTTTTAGAAAAGTGCAGTTATTGAGACACAAGATCTCTTCCATTAATTTCTTCTTTGAGGGCAAGTGAAATGACTATCTACAACATAAACATGTTTCTACTTATTTTTAAGGCACTTACATTAAATGTTAGATTTCTAATGACTTTGAAGTGAATACAGGTTTCAGTTATTGGTGCTCCACCCTGTTTAAAAATGGTATTTCAAAAGGGGGAGGAGGATGAAGTGAAAGATCAACTCCAGGAACTTAAGCCGCCCCTGAAATATTCAAATGTAATTTTAATCACCTTGGGCTACATCTGAGCTGCAGTGGGAGTATAATCTCCCTTTGACGTGAAATCAGTATGAAACCAAAACTATGCAGTCACTTTAGGTTCAGTGGTTCAAAATCGGTTTTCGACTAATAAACTCCCTGAAATTTTAGGAAACTCTAGAGACTTCTGTTCAGGCTCATTCTTAGCTTGAACAGAGAGGTGGGTTCAACTTCAATTCAATCAATTTATTCAAAGAGTTACATTAGAATCTGACAGTTAAAATTATCCAGATTCATTAACAACAGAGACAATAGCAGTCAGTAATTCAAAGGGGAGAAGGCAAAAATATCTGACTTTCCAACTGAGCTACATTAAGATCTAATAAACACTGCCAAGAAGGTATCCAGATTGCTAATCAAAATAAATCTGAGGATTACTCTGTTCTACAGTGTTTTAAAGGAAATAAGTCTCTTCAATTCCAAGTCCACATTAAAGCCGTATTTTGTGCTACAACTCACTGCCTTGTAGTTTAACAGGACATCACCTTAGTGGCCTTCCAAGCTGTAGCCTATTGGTCAGGGACATTGACAGCTCCCGGTGTTGGCAGAGGCAGTTGTTGTGGGTTCCTTTGAAATAGGCCCAGCTGTGGGGCATGTATATTTGTGCCTCTCCTCCAGAACATCATGCCATCAGCCTATATAGAGCAGGATGTTTCTTTGTGTTTATATTTAATAACCTACTCCCTTCCAGACCCCAAGAAGGGAGGTCTTGGGACTAGCACAATACCCTATAGCTCAGGAGGGTTGGATTTAATTTGCTTGATTCACTACAGGCTTTCTGTTTGACCTAGGGCTAATCACTTTGGACTAAGGCCACAAGGGGATTTAGGTAGAACCCAGATCCTCGCCACTATTGCTTATCCAATACCTAATTTTCTGCTGGTTGGCATGCACAAAATTGCTTCAGTCCTGATTAGAGCCAGGCAATTCTTATGGAAGAATTCTTTGTTTGCTCAAAAATGCACTTTTGTGTTGATGGAAACTATCTGCAAATTTGTACCAGATTTGGCCAATTGTTTCAGCCAAAAAAAAATATTGGAAATGTCAAGATGATTTGTTTGAACATTTTTAAGGAAAATATTTTTGAAGCTGTTCCATTTTGAATAAATAATCAAATATATAGTGAAGTAAAACTAGGGCCTGACTCTCCCCCATCTTAGGTAAGAACCCCAAAAATAGCGCATTTCTTGCTTACTCTCAGTATCAACCAAGTTAAAAAAAAGGAACGGTTTCTAGAAGAGAGACCAAACATATCTAAGTGTAATGACTCAAGAGTTCTCTATGAGTAAGGATAACATCTAAACTTTTTCTTATGATCAGATGGACAGAAGATATTAAAACTGACAACACCTTCTAGGCAAAAGCCTAAAGTGCTGGTCCATTAACAGCAAAGTTATGTCTTTCATGTCTACAGGATGATCTAGGGACATTATTTCCAGTTAATAATCCAAAACAGAGTTTAGCACCTATCTGTTTTTTAAAAATAAGGTTTATGGGCAGACACCTTTTTTTTTTTTTTCTTTGCTACTTATTCTTCTCACTTGAATCAGCTAATTAGATTATGATTATTCAGTTTGTTTCCAGTCATGCACTTCCTTTATCACTCTTATACACAATATGGGTGCCTAAATCAGAGCTGGAAAGTCCAATGGATGGAAAGAAATGTGAAAAGTAACTCTTGTATTTTGTGAAGACCTTCTGGATATTTATGTAGTAGGTTGCTTTTTTGTGTGTCACAGTTTTCTTCAGATAATACTTCCTCATCTCCCAAAGATGCTCTATGCTTTTATGAAGCTTAAAGAGAATCATAACTGAGTTGTATATTTAAGTCAAAACTCACTTAAATGGAGGTGTCCAGTGGTATTTGAGATGACCAGGCATATCTTCCTGGCTTCTAGCTTCTACTGGGAAGGTTACGGACTTTCTCTGGGGACTACATATCTGCTATCCCTATACAGAGGTGTTACATTCCCAAGCATGTCTCAAATACAACTGAACTGAAATTTAAAAACATTTAGGCTTTTTCTTCACTGGGATCCTGGCATTCAAAGAAAAAGTTCTTGCTAGCACCGTGTAACTTCTAAAGTAAAAATAATGTTCCTAAATGCTCTGGAGGTCTGCAAACAATCTATGTGTTAGATGAACTAAGCTCTGTTCATCAAATAGTTCTAACCCATTGTAAAAGCCAGAAGTTCATTGCTTTATTCTGAAGAGACTATCAGGTGATTAAAGGGTAGGAGGAAGGGAGATGAGAAGGAACGCCAAATTATTGCCTTCAGTTTATGATCTGTCAGAAAAGTTTGGGTTGGCTCCTGGGCAAAAGCGTAGCAGGTTTTTTCCTTCATGATAACTAGTTACCTTGCCACTATCAGTTTAGAAATTTTACTAGGATCATGTGTAGAATTTGTGTGTCTCTTGGTCTGTGTAAAAATCATATTTCTTAAACTGACGAATAAGATAAAGATTTAGCCTGAATTTTAAAATTCCTATAGTTTAGTGGAAATTGAGAAATTGTCTGTCCTTAAGTTCCTAATTCCTTGGTTATTTAATTTGCTTTTATTTTTTCCATTTTCACAATTTGTTGATGTCTGAAAGTGTATGATTCCTTCTTGTTTAACATGTCCACAGTCTTAAAACATATGGATATATGTATGCGCATATGTGTGTGCGTGAGTGCGTGAGCATGTGTGTCAATGTCCTTCTGTTACATGGCTCCCAGTAAAGTAAAAGGACGGTATGTCCACTCATAGGTAGGAGCTCTAGAAGCTGCAGGACCTGACTTCCAGTCCCTGGCTCTGAGTGATTTATACTCTAATCATGTCTGTTGTCTCCAGCACATGGATTTAATGAAGTGTGAGATGCTCTGCGTATAAAAATGTAGGAGTAAAAACATACAGTACATTTTTCTTTTTGTTAATAAAGTTCAACAGGCATTTGCAGAGAGAACATAGAATAGTCAAGCTTCTTATGTGCAAATGTGGTCTCTCTCAGTGACTTCTGTAAGCTCATAAACGTCATTTATCTACAGCCAGTAAGCTATTTTCAATGAAACCTTCTCAATGAATGTGTTATAGGCTGGTTTTCTGTAGCTGACAAATTCATAATTTCTTTTCTAATTTTAAAAGCATTCAGATCTCCATAAGTTAATCACAGCTTTCTGCCTTAAGATAAGTCTTGATGGATAGCTTTTTTCCACCAAGTAGTAATAATCCTTTAAAATTCAGTTAACTTACTTTGAATTCACTGAATCATTTCGTTTGTCATAACACAGACTTTTATAACTTTTTGTGTATAAATAGGGAAAATTAATTGCTTCTGGCAACATCAAAGTGTTGTTTCACTATACATTTAATCATTAGCTTTAAATGCTCCCAAACTAATGTTCCAAGACATTGCAAAGAGGTAATAAGTTCAAAGCAATATGAAACATAAAACAGGACTCCAGAGTGAGTTGAAAAGATCTTCTTTAAATGCATAAGAGCTTTCAAACCCATTGCACAAATCTTTGTAGGAATTTTGGCTAGAACTAAAAGAAGAACCTTACTCCCATATTTGAATGAATTACCAGATCTGCTAGATACTGTATGCCCTTCTGAACTCAAACAATCTGTCTCCAAGAAATAAAAAGTACAAAAATAAGCTTAATTGGCTCTGATACGTGTTAGAAGTTGTGCTTGTGACATATTAATGAAGCTGATGAATGGCACACATGCTTAATATGAAGTCCAACAAAACTCATCAGTTTCACAGCATCATTAATAGCAGGAACTTAAAATAGTGAGTTTTCTTTTACATGTTCAAATTTCTTTTGTTTTCCTTTTAAAAAATGCTTAGGTCCATTTGTTTATGAAGACACTCATTTTAGTAAAAACATTTTATTTTGAAGGAGTTCTCTCTTCATACCATGTCATTAGCACTCAAAGTATCCGTGCACTCAAATCCTAGGCACTCTGAATGTCTCGGAGACATGCCTGGGGAGAGTCGCAACAAGGTGTGTTGCAGTTATAAGTAATTTAATAATCTTAAGAGGTAACAGTACAATGAAGGTGAGCCATAAGTAAGTCTCGTGCACTTCCTTTGAGGAGATTTAATGCTTGCTACAAAGTCTATTGTAACTATGTCTTTCCTACATGGGACTTGGATCATGACCATGATGTTGTTCCACATTGCCTTCAATCTTTACCCATAATTGGTAAACTAAGAGTAGCAAGATCAAGGCTGTCACTTTTTTTTCAAGTTCCCATGCAAAACTGCACATGCATGAGTTTCATGCTGAAAACATTTAGTGCTGTTGCATAAAATGGAAATTTGTGAGTGTGAGTGCCAGCACTGAGCTGAACACAAGTGCACACCCACACAATAGATTTTTGTTAGCACTCTGCCTAAGGGCATTGTGACACTGGATGAAGCACTGCACCAGGACCTTAGGTGCTCCAAGCTTTGCTCTAACACAGACTTACATTACATCTGATTCTCAGTTTCTCTAAGTAGAAGGTGCCATTGCAGACGTTTATCCTTCTTGGGGATCCTACACGGAGCAATAACCAAAGGACTTTTTGAGAGTATTCCTTAATGAAGTCTGCAGCATAGAGCTGTCTTATAGTAAATACGGACATCCATAGCATCCAGTTCCTTGGAGCTGTAAAATCACATGCACTAATTCAGCCTAATATACTAAAAATACGTATTTCCATAGGTTTTGGTTTTTGTTATGGTTTATTCTTTTTAATGTGATCACCACCAGGTTATCATGATTTTATGTTGACTGAAAATGGAGGTTTGCTCACCATCCCAAATACCTCTACTTACTGGCCAGATGTATAGGAAAAGGGGACAACAGCCAGGTACAGGTTTACAGACTGGCCTCAGTCGTCAACAGCCTTACTCAACTCCATCCAGGTATAGTAGCTCAGTCTGTCCCTCTTTCCCTATGCAATTTTCCCTAATGCTGCTCACTGTTTGGAAGCTGAATAACACCTGTTCTTTCACTAGGCATCCTTTGGGGTTGTAGAGTAGAAGAAATAATTTGCCCATTGACTTTTAGCTCTTCTGTCTCTGATGCATAATGAATACATGCCATAAGCCCTTTAAAGAAACAGCTTATTATTAATTAAAGAGTAATTAAGAGCTGAAGGAAATTCTCCTTCCCTTGGTTTAGGCAGTTCGGTTCATATTGTTTTAAATCAAGGAATAAATCTAAAACTAAAACATTCTCTATATAAATCTGCAAAAGATCATCTGAGATAGACAGCACCACATATGTTTATAGTTGAGAATCTGGCAGCCAGAAGATGTAACAACTGATGGTCAAGATGTTCTGGTTCAGAGTTGGAAAGTAAATAATTCCTGAGAGGAAGGATTCTACAGTTCTGGGCAACTGATCCGGTAATAAAATAAATAAGCAATAAAATCCACTTCCTGTTTTGAGAGTTCACATTTCATACTGGCAAAATTCTATTAAATTCAATTTCATGCTTCCATAAATAAACCTGGCACCTTTTTAAACACTTTTCCATCTGTTTTACAACTAGAAGTGTATTATTTAATGCACTCTCGGGATTCACACCAATGGGAAAAGGACTACTTGTGAAGAACACAGCATTTTAGTTGGAGGGAGTACAGAAAAGTAATCACTAGCTTCCCTAAATTCTCAAACAATTGTAACAGGACTCTGATGTAATAATTTTTATCAGAAAGGAGAAAGATTTCTTTTTTCTTTTGTGTGTAAATGTTATTTTTATTCAACATGAAATAGATTTTGAACCAGAACAGGATATCTACTTTTTTGTTTATAAACAGGTATTTCTCCTTTTTCTACAAGATAAGGAAAATGGCTCCTATGTGCTAACAGTGTAAGGAACTAATCAAGTCAGTTAATGCCAGAAACGCTTTCAGTCAGAGAAAAGAACTATAATGGCAATGTAAGAAGTCATCTTTAATTTTTAGTGCCATCTCCATTTATAGATCCCAAACTGCTGTACAAAAGCTCCATTGTACTTACTTTGTACATGATAATATACATATCTTATAATACAATAAATATATGGAATCATTTACCCCAATCATTAGCAAGCCAGAGGCAGACAGATATCTTGAGACACAGACTACGTGCTTAACCCTCCTGTTTCTCCAACTAGGAGCACTGCTAAGAAGGGCAACTTACTATTCTCAGGGTTTTTCCAGTTGTCCTTGATCTTGGAGTGAGATGCAGTGGTGGAATAGAATGAAAGCACTTGAAATGCATGCCTCTGTTCATTACTCACTGATTTTTCTGCTATCATTTCCATTGAATAATTCCAAAGATATGTGGCTCAGCTACTTATTTTTAAGTGTGAAATGCAACAATGTCAGCACTTAGGGCAGAGAACCTCTTAACCTCCCCAGCACTCCAATAAACAGCAAGACATCTACTGAGTCTACACAGCCCCAGCACATACAACTTCTACTGCATAGAGAGAGCAACCTTGGGGAGAAATGTGTATCTTTGCAAGGACATGGACTTGTGTCTCATGAAGGGAACACACACGCGTTGGCAGAGACGAAGGAGGAATCTTGAATGATTGTCCTCAGGAAAAAGGAAAAAATGTAGGGTGTGCAAAGGAAAAACTGTCTCATCATAGATGGATCTTTGCCTTGTGGCCTTAAGACTGTACTTAGCTATAACTAAAGCTTTTGAAATGTTCTTCAAGGAGAGAGAAATACAGTGGTTCAGAGATAGCATACTGAAACAACTGATACAGTGCTGACAACAAAAGGCAGCAGCTTTGATGGCACCTAAACAGCCTGGACTGAACACTGTGGAAACAACAAAGTATATTTTCTTGGTTTCCAGCTGGCCTTGTACTCGATGCACAGGAATGGTCTGCACAGGTAAAGGGCACCTGCAGCAGGATGAACACTTCCAGGTGAGCATCATATGGCTCCTTCCAATGGTGACTATGGTGACTATGGCCAGAGCCGTCCCGTGTCAGCAATACCATGGGGGATTGTCCAAAGCCAGGCAGTGGTTTGTTAGTTGTGGTTCTTTACCTTCTTTCATGGAAAATAAAAAAGGCTTGTCAATCGCGTTTCATTACTTTTCTGTTTAGGTCCCCACAGGTACACATGCAAACCAAATATTCATGTAGTTAGACCCATCCAAAATCCTAACACGAGCCACAGAAGGCATGTAAGGATCTTCAGGTCTAACATGTGCTGTGGATATTCGCATCAGTCAAATGCCCTAATCCATGCGCTATAGACTTTGAATGAGTTTGACCCCTTTTGGTCAGACATCTGTAGAGAGACCTCTTGAAGTTTCAAATATGATGCATTTCCTTGGCATGCTGGATCCAGATGATTTTCTTATTGCTGCACTGTAGAGAAATTTTACCTTTTTAAGTAATAGTTGAAAAAATTATTTAATACCTCATTTTTTATTTGACCTCCACATTGTCTTTGTTGCTGGGGCAGATTTACTAGGGGGACAAGGGGCAACAGTACCCCCTGATTATATCTGCATTCATAAATTAAACAGCTCCAGAGAGCATTCCTGAGGTACTGGAAGTCAGTCATATATATTGTTAAATTGACAGCAGAGTCCTTGGCATGGTTTTGACCCAGGCCAATGAGCACTCTCCCAAGCTCTTCCTGAGGAAGTGTGGGAGTTAGGGTGGGCCAAGGAGCCCTCTAAGGAGCCACTTTGGATGCCACCACACTGTTTTGGAGGGTAAGAGAGTTCAGTGGCATAGATATGGGCTGTTCCATGCCATTGGATTTCATTAGCAGGTAATAATGGTGGGAGAGAATTTGGGAGTCACACAACATTTATGATTTCTGCTTTATTCATGGCAGTACTAGGATCAAACAGCAAGAGCATTGCTGACCTGATTTTCCCTATATCAGCACTGCAGCTGCATCCAGTTGAGTACAGAATGACTGTTAGCTTAAGAACAGGACAAATAGTCTTTGGAAGTTTTGTATTTCCCCTTTTATTCCTGATGTTTAGATTTTCATGTTTCCTATAGTGTCAGTAGTTGGCTTTAATAGATAATTTATAAAATTCAAAAGCTCTGGGTCTCTGTTTCAAAAAAGCAGTTCAGTGATTTCAAATTGTCTACAGGCAACACGCAATTTTGAACTAAGCCAGCATCTCCCATCAGCATTTCCTTTTTTGTCATTTAGGGACTAACAAGAGCCTAAAAGTATTTCCTGCATTCACAGCTTGTAACCACTCCCTAGGGTCTTCAAGCACATAAATCTTTCTAGCTTTTCACAAGCAGAAATTGCCTCATGGTAATCCCAATATTCAGCTTATTGTTTCATATAATTTTTCTGAGTTTTGATGCAATGCAGTATCACTGGAGTGTTGTGAATGTGTGTGTATATATGAAGGTGCATATATGTATACATACAGACATAAGTATATGAATATACACATATATAACATGGTGATAAGCATCATGTAGAAATTATCTACTGCGCAGACCACCTGACTGGTAACCTTATATCCAAATAAAGTGCTAGTGCTCCTGGTATAAAGCTCCAAACTCCAGTTCAAGAGCATTAGGTTTTCTGCTCCTGCTGCTCCTGTTGCAAAGCTGTTCCAGGTTCTAACTGCTGTAACAGATAAGAATCTTCTGATTTCCAGATTGAATTTATTCAGGGACCAATTTATACCTTTCTGTTGTTGTGCCAGCATCGTCCTTTGTTTTAAATCACTGTTATTTTTCATGGTATTTCTCTCTCTGATGTATTTATAGAATATAATCATATTACTTCTTGATTTTTATTTGTTGGGATAAACTAGATCTCCTGATAGATTAAATAAACCAGTTATTCTCTGATCATGCCAGTAGTCCTTTTCTGCATCCATCTTTCCTCAGTATGGTTTACCAGAATTGTATGCAAGATTACACCTAACATCAGTGCTCTGTAAAATGCCATTAATTCTTATCTACCTCTGCATAATTTTTGGCAGTAATCTTGCAAAGAATACATATGGAGAAATTCTCCATCTCTTCCGTAATCTCCAGCTGATAAGGGCTTCATATGACCACCCCCTCCCCATTTCTGCCCCCTAAAATATAATTATTGTCTTGTTGAATCCAAGTCCAATCTTACCGTTCTCAATATCACCCAGTCCCTGCATATTCACTTGTCTTCTCATTCTGTGCCTCTGACAGGTTTGAGGGCAGATATCTTTTATGAAAACCATTAATGGGGACAAGAATGCTCTGTCTCCGAAACAATCATTAAGCAACAAACCCATTTTCTCCCAAGCTGGAATTCCTCTAATGCCAACTGCTATAGTGTCCTTTCTGGACAAATCCTAATCAAAATCAGTTCCTCCTCTGATTCCTATTTTGATTGGTTCTCTCCATGACCCCGTTAAAATTTTTCACTGATGTCCAGAAAGTTTATATTTCCCTCATTTCGTCTCACCGGATATTAATTTGTTTTAAAATAGAAAATTGATGGTTAGTTTATCATGACCTGCCTTAGATAAACTCTTTCAGTAATTGATCTCCATGTCTTTATTAATTATTTTATTCAAAATTTGGTTTTAAGAGATCAGATTATTGAACTAAAATCTAGGTGGCCTGTAATTGCTTAGACCACTTTCCTGTTCTAACTTCTTTACTCTGTCTGTGATGTGTTTCCAAACATTAGACACGAACCAGGCTTTACATATTTATTTAAAATATCTGCTACTCCCTTTGAAATTTTGTTTCTCAATTCCCTCTTGATATTATACTTATTTTCTGCTTTTTCCCCTCACTGAGTACATTAGACATCTCAAATTGTGCTTTTACCTTGACTGTGCTGGTTTCCATTTCTACACCTTTTTTCCCCATCCTTGCTTTTTCCCCATGTTCAAAATCTTTGCCTATTTCCTTGAAATCTGATTTAAAGCATAATTCAGTTTTCATCCTAAATTTGATTTATTCTTAATTTCTACTCTATCCTCACTACATTCTGGCCCTACTTATTTTTCCACCCTTGTTCTTTTTATTCACATGGCTGAAGAATCTTTTGCTATGTGTTTTAATATCCTTTGCAAGGTCTAACTCAGCTTGACTCTTTGTTATTCTCACTTTATCTCCACATTTTTTGGCCTCTAAGGCAGTTTTCTTTGATGATCAGTCATTTTTCCCCTAATCGGTGTAGGCACTCCGCTTATTTCTAATATCCTTTTTTTTTTCTTTGTAACTATTCATCTGGTCAGATCTGGAATCACTTCCTGCAAGGTTTGTTTTTTTTTTTTTCTCTGAGACAGAGATTCATGATAAGTTTTGCACCCTTGACTTTAAGGCTTCTACATTCAAGTATCAAATTCAGGTCCAGCTGAGTTAACTGTCTAGTATCCTCTGTTTATCAATATTTGGAAATGACAAATGTTAATGTTTATGACTTAAATTTCCATTTAATTTAAAATCATTATCTTATGGTAGCTCAAGTCCAGTGTCATTTTCCATGAAAAAGATGCGCTCAGCTCTCAGATCTTTGATACTTATCAACATCACATTTAAGTTTGCTACCTCTTGAATTGAATCAGTGGTTACCTGGTTAAGAGGTAGGCTACAGACTTGAAGATATTGGACCCTACTATTTTTTTCTGTGTTTCTGATATAGTCATTCTTGATTACTTATCTGGGATTTGATATTTATGACTGTAGTTATGCATATAGAGACTGTTGTAATTTGCTCTTTGCTTTGCTTTCAGAATATGGTGGCCACATCCAAATTCTCTGCCAGGAATTTCTGTGCCCATGCAAACTCCTGATCTAAAAACTTCTCATACTCTGCCAATCACCTCAGGCCAGAACCATGTTGGTCACCATTTTAACAATTTAAGAGTACAGTAAGCCAAATAATAATGCCCATCTCCATATCCAAGCACTGCTTAATTTTAAAAATAGCCTACTTTATCTGGTCTGCTCAGCACTAACAGATGGTGAAGTGGGAAGTGGGAGGAATATTTCATCTCCCCTATTTGCCTACCAGAAAGACAGCACAAATTTGAGTTGCCATGCTCTTCAAGTACACTAGTCTTTTCAGTGGCCAAGGTGACAGTGAACTTGAACAGACCCAAATGTTGTTGCTCTAAGAACATTAGGCTCTCTGATGTGTTATGGCAAGGTGTACCTCATCAATAGGGTCTAGGGTGCCCACCTTTGATATTAGACAGGCACCAAATGGTGAAGGAGACCACCACTTTACCAGTGGGTGTAGCAGAAGTTTCTTGGGAAATGGAACAGCTCAAGTGCCTGAATCCCACTCCAGCATCTAACATGAGATGGGCTTCAAGTGCTAAAGGGCATCTTGACACCACAGTATTCTTCTGGAGAAAATGGCTGTTCATGGCTTGGACAGGCACACTCTTCTCTGGGTACAAAACTGTCTGGATGGCCAGGCCCAACGTGTTGTGGTGAATTAAGTTAAATACACTTGGCCTCTAGAAGTGACATGTATGATTTTCTGCAGGATATACACTGGAATTATTTCCCCAAATTAATTCCTGGTTTTATCCTAGTAAGTGCAATTTAACTAGACTACTGAGGCGAATGTCAACTTCTTGTCAGTCTTCTTTAGATGAAGAGTCTAAACAACTTCTAAATTTTCAACCAGTTATCTGAAAGTTTGTTAAAACAAATGTACCAATTAGTCACCTCTTCCTGCAGACATAACAATGAACCTAGACATCTGCCTTCCTTTGAGAATCATGAAACTTGAAAGGTACAGAGAAAAATCTACAGACACAGACTGTTCACAACATGAGCTTCTGAGAAGTACACTCTCTCTCTGTTGGTTTTCCTTCCCCCTTCCCACCCCACCCATATCCTGCTAAGGAGTCACCACCTGATGAATGGCAATGGCCTTTAAAAAGCAACTATAAGCTACTTAAAAGTTCACAATCAGTCCTGACCTCAGATCACAGATAACTTGGGACTTCTGGAGGCATCACACTTTTACATCAGACATTCAACTTGTGAAATGTTTTCAAAAGAAACAGAATGGAAAAGGGGACTTTAAGAAGGACTGATGATTTAAAATGCTTCCATAAGTTTACCTTCTGAGGCATCAAACATTAACCTTTTAATTGCACTGAATAGTTGGTACAGACCATAAAATGCAGCTGCTTTTCTGAAGTAAAGGAATCTGAAAGTGCTTTTCAGGTAGTATCTGCAGGCAAGCATCCTGTAGCAACATCTCAGGTACATCTTCAGAAATTTTATTAACAGGAGAAACTGCTGTTCAAGACTCAGATTCTATCTCAAACAGCTCATGTAAACTCATCCAAAAAAGTTCCACTTTGACAGCTACCAGAAAATGACCATGATCAGAAAGGAGGAGGAAGGGTATATAATGTCTGCTCTGAGGCAATATGACACATAAGTACGAAATTCTCATCAGACAGTTGATGAATTTTAAAAGCTTTCTGTTTTTCTAGGACATATGTCTTTCCTGGCTGGT
>NW_010243677.1:0-10994 GCF_000690775.1 Eurypyga helias | reverse complement strand
GCAGGAATGGTACATGTTGCTTCTGGGAATGGCACCACAGCTGGCCTTGCTCTAAGTTTCCTACTTCCCTAGAAATGAGTTTGCCTTTCCCTTCATATTTAATAAAACTTGTTTTTCTCCTCTCCCTCTTGAGTTCTTTTTCTTCTGTGTTGTTTTTTTCTAATCTGTCTCCAAATCTTGCTTGACTGCTCTCACATCTTTCAACCCTTATTTCTCTCATTTAATAATTTGTGTTGTTCTTCAGGTTTGCTTTTCTCTCTACGTCATTCATTATATCAAATCCTCCTCTTTGTTTCTGATAACCTTGATATATCAATCATCTACTTCCTCCAGTTTCCCCAGCTGTTCTAACAATGCCACCTATAATGTTCCCTAATACTGCTCATTGTCATACATAGGACCTAATTTTTTACAACAACCTGGAAATGTTATGGTTTTTATTTATCTCTGATCTGAGTGTTATTTAACTTGTCACTGCAACAAGAGTAAGACTTTTGTCTGCAAAAGTTGCTTGGCTTTAGATAATCTCGTTTGATGTTTCTCAATTACAACCTTTTTAATGGTTACTGCTGTGATATCACTGATTTGATGATTGGCACAACATAGAGCTTTTTAAATTAAAAGGAGCTGTACAAACAGACGTAGCCTTTTTACGTCTGCCTCAAGACTATATATATCTTTTGTATTATGCTACCTAGTTCCTGTTTGTTAATGGTGCTAAATTGAATGGGCACACTGACTTTTGAAATATTAACTAATTTGATTTAATTCCATCTGACATGAGCTCCAAGCGTATCATGCAATGGTTTGTTTCTCGCTTTTTTTTTTTTTGTCTTTATATTCTCATAGAGCACTGTCAGTAGAGTTTTCCCCTTACATGTGATGTATATGTAAAAGCTTTTATTTTTACAACCTCCTCTTTCATCACTAATACTTAATTTTGTTAACTGAAACATATTCTTGTAAGCTATAAAAGAGAGGAGAGAAAATTCAGTAGTTTTCTCATTGTAACTGCTATGTTTCACACATTTCTTATAAGATGCCTGAATTTCTCTAAATAGCTGTCATTGACAACAGAACCATGAAGAGATGATGTGACCTTTTGTAACAGAGCACAAATAAAGGCATTACATGATTGCGACAAAAAGATACCTTTCTCAAAAAAACAAATCAACACTGTGGAGGCGGGTGTGTACATAAATAGAAATAAGTATACACATATATTGATTTTTTCTTGTTTCTGTAATTTCCTCTTATCAGGTTATAGTTTGTCATGTGGCAAACATTATTTCTATTAAGCATGCTTTCCCTGGAAAGGTTAATCTCTTGTTTGTTTCTTAACGAGCTGTGATAGTGTGCAGGTAATTTTTTTTTAGGATCAATGGAGATCTGATTGAGGCCCCTGTCTGTACACATTTTATGCTGAATATTCTTACAGTAGCACTATATTCATTTGTGTACATTGAGATTAAACTGTAGAAGAAAAGGCTTAAGAACTCTCAAGTGACTACATGGATATTTGCTTTAGTGACTTAAAAACCCCCAACAAGGTAAGTCTTTAGGATGTTCACCTATTAATGCAAAAGTATTTTCTTGAGATATTTTCATGATCTTTAGGGTTGTCATGACTCACAAGAATTCAGAATGGATCTGGGTTTCATCAGATTTTTCAGTCTTCTTCCAAATCATTCCTTCCCTGTAAGAATGCAATTCTAACAAGAGATCTTTGTCTTTCCTACAGATCAACACAAGCTACTCTTTCCATCAACAGGTCAGACTTTGCTTTACTTCAGGCATACTTGGCAGAGACATCCCTTACAGTTCTGGCCTTCATTTATTTGTAAAATATGGAGTCATTCCCTCTGAGATGGGAGATTTTGTAAATTTCATGGATTATCATAATTTTACATTGAATTTAGTGATCTCTCAGGGTTTTCTGAAAGTCATACTCACTGCAAGTCTAAAGTGTCCTCTCTCCTTTAATTAGGAGTAATGATTTGCTTTCCCTAGCTTGTGTACTATATTTACAGGATGAGAAGCATCTCTGTCTCAGTCTTTCATCCTGAAGTTTCCTGTTTTGGAAATCGACTTTGAAAGAAGTCAGAAATGGCATGATTCTGCTGCCTAGGGTTTGAGGCATACATGAAGATCAAGACATGCGTGTGAGGAAAATTTTAAAAAGTGTTACTAATCAAGTGGGGAAGAGATGTCAATCTGGGTTGTCCTAGCTAACATGCTGTGATCCTCTCATTATCAGTGTTTGGGTGCACTTTCTACAATCCCTTCTGTAAAAGACATTTGAATTACTTTAGGAAACCATTGGATTAACTGTTTAAAGATGTTTTAAAGTTGTTAATTCTGTCCAGACTAGTCACTGGCTTTGACTCAGCTAACTAGTTGCTGAAGTTTCAGATCAACCACAACAACTTTTGCTGCACATAAAATACTCACATACTCACAAAAAAGTGGTCAGCATTTTATTCTCCATGCATAGATCAAAAAACTGTGAGAACGAGACAGGAGAGCACTAGACTGCATCATTTGCAGCAGCCTCTGAAAAATAGCAGCATAGACCTTGTCCAAAACAGACAATGTTTGCTTTGCCTTTTGCTTGTGATGTTGTGCCGTGGGAAAGAAAGTGTAGGTCAGACTTGCAGAAGGGTAAAGGTCTTCGTAGGAGCAGTCCTGGGGAGCACAAGGCAACATGTACAAAATAATCCCAAATGCTTTGCTTAACAACATCCCAATAGGCACAGGCATAATCAAATGACTCAGTCGTCTGCCTGAAAAGCTTGGGAGTGAATGGAAGGTAAGCCAGCAAGGATGTTCACAGTAAAAATAAATGTAACAGAGAAAAGCAGTGAATGAGAGGATGTAAAGGAGGCATACAAGCAACAATCAACTGTTTTCATTTTTTAACTGAGGTGCTAGGCCCTGGGAGCAGGGCAAGACTTCTATCTATGTGGGTGACAAGGGAAAGATCTCTTGGACAACTCATACAAAAAGAACACACACAACTTAGGCCAACATTGAAACCTGAGAATAAGGTCTGGCTCAGGGTTCAAGCACTGATAATGGTCTATAAGGTGATGCTCTAGCCACCTTGAGGGGACAACAATGGTGACTCACCAAAGCAGTGCAGTTTCTAAGAGACAAAAGATTTGAGGAATATATTGACAGCTGGCCAACCTTTTTCACCTAACTCTAGTCTCAAAAAAATCTAACAACAAAACAACAACAAAAACCTGAACCATTTTTTGCTAAGCTCGTCAAAATTAAGATTTAGTTTGAGAGAAACATGAGATATTTCATGCCCATACTGTTAAAGTTCAGAAAAACTGTAAGCAACTGGAAATAACATTATACTGTAGAAGATTCTTGGCAACCTTACCTCTAGGTATTGCTAACGGTGTAACCTGTAATATACCATTTTGGCAGGGGCACAGACTGAGTGAGCATAAAAAGTTTAAAATTATATTAAAAATAGCACAGAGAATTAGAGAAAATATGGCTGACAGACGGTATCTAACAACTACAAAAGGTTTCCACAGAGACGCATGTCATGAACTACTTATATTGAAACAGCAAATATACTAGCCTCCTAATTATTTTAGCATTAGAATTGCTTTTATGCTAGCCAAGTGAAAGGACCCTGTAATGGTACAGGGTAGGATAATAAAAGAAGAATGTTTAACCTTCCCTCCAGACTCATTTAGCCAGATCCTCTCCTGGCAAAACTCAATTGGCTCCAGAAGGGCTGCACCAGAGAGAAATTCATTCCAGTTTGATTTCTGCAATGTGAAATTCAGCTCACCCATTCTTCTGTGCTTTCATTCAATCTGAAAAATAATGACACGTAGCAGACTACCCTTCTGCTGAGGAAGAACGATTCCCCAGCAGTCATATCTGAGTCCTAGGCTGTCAGGGGCTGTCATATATGGAAGATTCGTCCACCTGCTGCCGTCTCATTCCTGGCAGCAGGCTCTGGTTTTGTTCTCCATCAGCATCCTGTCCTGCTGTGCATGAGGCTCCCCAATAACTGTCATTACCAGCATTGTGAAACACAGCTATCTCACTGCTGAAATCTTTTGCATTCCCATGCTGATTGTATTGTTTTCTTTTGCCATTAAATAACAGTTAAAATCCAATTTTTTAAATATTTCACAACTTCTGTAATTCCAGCACAACTCCAACTACCTCATGAGTCTGGCAGACAACCAGTTCATTTTAAATACTGCTATAAACAGCCAGGGTAGTGATACTAGCTTCCTTGGTGTGGGATGTGTAGTTAGACCCAGATGCTGGCTTAGGAAATTCAAATGTGGAGAGGGAGGTACACTTTATATGCCCTACTTCTGAGGCAGAATATGTAATGTAAAAATTTTAATAACAAATAATTGGGCATAAATAAAACCTTTCATCTTTTCTAAGATTCAGAACTACATATAATTTTAATATTTTAATAACTGTCTTAGTACAGATACCTGAAATTTCCCTATCTATAATTTAAAAATATAAAACAATTATTTTCAACAATGATTTTCCATCAAGGATGGAAAGATTCTGAAAAAAAGAATCCTTCTTTCTCAGTTTTGGGAGCAGAAAATATATCCATTCTCATCGAAGTTTTGGGCATGATTTATTATTAGTTATTGTTTGTAGGGTGATGGTATAGCAATCACTACAAACTTAAATGAAAGTTGCCACCCTTCTCCAAAGTAAATTGGTATTTAACTGGGACATTAATAGGTTTTTGTGTGTTTGTTTTTTTTTTTTTAAATCACTATTTTCAGGATACATTATTAATTCATACAAGTAAATTTAAAGGAAGATTTTTTTATTACATAGTTGATGGCTGATCTTTGTAAAGGTGTCCATAAACATTTTAGATGCAACCATAGAAAAATACAAATTTTTTGAGACTTCATGCATACTTTGTTTTCGGATGGACCCAAGACCCTTGAAAGAGTTTAATGGAAAAAAAAAAAAAAGAAAAAGAAAATGCATGCCCAGAATCTCAGAAAAAACAAACAGCAGAAAAAGCTCCCATTTTCTAGATTTCACAAATTACATATCCCATCTTCTGCATTTCTACAGTTCTGATCTTCAGGAGTCTGCAAAACACGCTTATATAAAGGGAATTTCTCTGTGACAATATAAAGATTTAAAACTAATATAAACTGTCAGTTTTGCAGTTTTAAACCCGTATTTCCAGCAGGTGTCAGCAACGCACTCTGTAAACTCCCGAGAGCCAGGGCGCTCCAGCTTTCCCCGGTGTTACAGAAATCATATAACATACTACAACATATTTAGGCAACCAGAGGAAAACAAAAAAACCCATTATTGCTTCTGAAGAGACTCATGACATTACTAAGCTAGTCCAGCTAATAATGTGACTCTTTACGTAGTTTCCTCTAGGAAAGAGGTTTTATTACATACTGGACCGTTAACATACTCATTGGTTTTTCCTCACAATTTCTCCGCAGTGCTGATTTTCTTATTTCTGTGCATGTTTTCCTCTATTAGACTATCAAGAGTAAAGTATTTGGGTTTATTTTGTTTTACTGTGAGACTATAGAGGAAAAAGAAATAACGAATGTGTGGTGGACACTAGTGCTGTAGTGCTTATTTACCCAAAAACTTTAGGGCAAAACAAGAGTACACTACACCATGGGGAGTGTTAGAAACACTGTGATCGGCAGTAGAAGTTTTTCTCTTCATGGCTCCTCCTTCACCAGGAATTCAGGCATCTAGCTGTAACATCCAAACCAAATACATTTTGGTTTGGTTTCATAGGGATAACTTCGCTGTTACTTATTAACTTAAACCTCTTAAAGCTCACTTAGGTACAACAACAAGCTGCAGAATGACCTCTACTGAGACAGTAACGTGTGTGTGGTTCCAAAGCAGACATGACAGTTGTCACAATACAATGTCCCTGGCACTACACTCACAGATTTCAGAACACTGTTTTTTTTGTTTTCCAATGGTTCCTAGAAATTCTTTTGCAACAGTGTTGATCTGTCAGAAGCTGAACTTTCAGATTTGGCCAAAACTGCGTAGAAGAGATTCCTCATGTCAGGAATAAAATTTCTGGTTAAAACCACAAAAAAGCAAGCCCCACTTCTGAGTGAGAAGGGAAGCCTGGGAATTCATTTAGTTCGTGATCAGCCTAACTCTCACTGGACTTGTAACAGTCCAGGGGAGTCTCCTGACTGTTGGCCTAGAGATTACAGTCTGGAACCATAAAAGCATTTAAGCATCGAGATCCATGAAAATGAGACACCAGATTATCCTTGCGTATTGAGCTTCAGAGGCTTTCTCTGGATCAATGGGTAATAAATATACAAAGTGAAGCAGCTACCAAAGGAAAAAATAATGAAAACTCATGCAACAAACTATAGTTAGGGCTCATCCCCAGGAAATGGAGGGTGTAGGTGAATTCTCTGATCATCAAGTAAATAGGGGTGGGTTTGTTCTCTCTTTTTCCATGAAAACCTCAAAAGCTGTTGGGTTTGTGCCAATGCACAGCTTAAAAAAATGTTGGAAGCTATGGGAAAACTAATTCCTGGCCAGTTCCAGTTATAGGTCTGGCTGGTAGCACTCCGTATTATTCAGGTCATCTGATATAGGCCATTATACTATATAATGTTCCACTGTTTATAACTTTGCCAGAACATTAACCACTTGGACTGAAATTTTCCGTGACTTTGCTTGCCCCTGACTAATCTTTTGGTAACTGTCAGTCAAATAATTTAGGCCTTTCAGAGTGTGATTTGGGGAAAAATATTACAGAAATTGTGGGGTTTTCAATGTTAATAACTCCTGCTCATTGCTTTGTTTAAGTAGCATTAGCCTGCTTGTGCTCTGGAGATGGGAAATCAGAACCAGTAGAAGCTCATGTGCATATGTGCGTCTATGCAGTGCCTGCTGACCTCTGGAGAATCAACCCACATTTTCCCAAATGATTACCTCTTGGAAAAACATTAACAGCAAAAAAATCAGGTCATGATTCTCAGTAGCACTATCTTTAGTTTTAGTTCCTAGGATCTCCAGAGAATCTATACTGATCAATCGTGCTTGAACATTTCAACTTGAACTGACAGGAGGCAACCTTAGAGACAACTGATTAGAAAGACATTAAAATATGTCAATGAAAGATGCTTCCCTCACTGTGCTTCCTGACCCAGGAAGAAAGACAAAACTGGATTCCATCTTCCCACCTACCTCCCATACTCATGGCTTCTCCCAGGTTGGGTGGCAACCTCCAAAAAAAAAGACTGAAGTATGATGAAGGAATTGGAAATTGAAAAAGCCAGGCAGGTGTAGGGAGAAAGCAAAGATTAAAGGAAGGTGTGAGAAAGCAAAGACAAGCTTGTAGACCAGGAAAACAGTGAGCTGAGCTTGAGACTGTGGAGAGTTTACTACAGGAGAAAGCTGGGTTTTGCTGGGCAAGAAAACAGAGGGGGGAAGCAGTGATTTGGTTGGAAAGGTGAATTATGCAACGTGTTGTTAGTCCTGGGCCTGGTCTTGCCTGAGCAGGGTTTGGAGGGAGAGATGATGCACACCTCAAGTTCATGCTTTAATGGAGTCAGGGCAGAACCAGGGCAGGCTCATGCGGTCAGATTTGATATGGATGTCGCAGTGTTGAAAACAGAGCTGCCAGGAGGTTCAACGTGCAGTTCAATTCTCAGAATTCCCCATGTTTCAATTTAGAAAAGAGGAATATGGTTACTGATCAACTGTGAGAAGAATGCAAAAATTATTTTCCCTGGCATCACTGGAACTGAGAACAGAGATAGGGGAAAATTTAGCTTGGAAGAAAATGATCAGTTGCTTGAACAAGTCCACTGTGTGTGAAAACCCATCTCATTTACTACACATCTTTCAGTGTCTAAAAAAATGCAGAGACCCCAGAAGACAATACCTTCATTAATTACGTAATATTTGTCTGTGCCCAGAGCAGTCCTGACACTGAATGAAGAGACTTTGTGAGAAAAAAATAACATTAGCTATGTCATTAAAAACCTTCGCCTGATGTGTACAAACATGACTGAGAGCAGGTTGGGAAAACAGTTTGAATTTGGTCTTTCACCAGGTTTTGAAGAAAGTTTTCTTTAACTTGTTTGTGTTTAATACACATTAGTGGAGATAGATTTATTCAAGCTCTTAAAAATAAACTGTATAAATTCAGGCTACTGTACCAAAGTCCAAATCCTGACTCAGTTTTTGTTTTCTCCCTTCCCAGTCAAATCTCCCTCTAACTTTAGTAGGATTAGGCTGGGTAAGGATTTAGCAAAACTCATCAACGACTTCATGATTTGGCTCAGAGCTCAGTGAAAAATGAACTCTTTAAAAGGACTGTCATGGAACTTACATAAATTTACCAAGTCAAAGTACAGAATATTCAGTGATTCATGGCAGTGTGGTTTTTATTAGAGCTTCTCTGAAACACAGCGGGCTTGCTTAGCAAGGGTTCACACAAACATTTTCTTTGGTTTCAAGCTGCAAAGGTTCACACACTCCAAGTTTCACTTTAAGCTTTGGGTTTTGAGTCTTGGAAATGCCCTACTTGCACTCAATTTTTGTATCCAAACCATAGTAAAATAAATCTGGCGTGAACATGAACCAAATTCAGGCTGGCTGAAGTCCACCCAAAGCTGTGAATGCAGTTTAGAGGCTTGGTGTGCTAAATGGCTTTTTGTTGATTTTAACCGTACCACTGACATCATGTTGATATTCACCTTCCTTCTCCTAATGTGCCCCAGATTGCATGGCACCTTTGTGAAACTGCAGATTATGATAAAATGAATGTCAAAGTCATTATAAAGGTAAAAGGATACCATTACATTTGAAGGTTTGCGCTAGCCACAGGTTTCAAAAGAGTCATTTGAAGAGTTTCTTCAGTGGTATAACTCCATTTTACTCAGTGTCATAAGAAGTATGGTGTTATACCGCATTATACAAATTGTCCCTTTACCTACAACACCCTTGCTATGATACGAGTTCTCTATAAGCATCTATGAAGTGCTTATGGTCAGTAAGATTACTGACCACCCTTGAGCTCCCAGAGAAAACACCTTTTGCTATGTATCTGTCAGGCACCTCATATATTAAGACCATTGCTTACTAAGTTCCACAGTGTTATTTCATCACTTCCTTTCTTCTCTTTTATATGCATTTGTTATCATATTGGTTCCTCAGTTTCTAAGAGTTCACACTCTGCCTTTTATTTTTTTTATTCCATTACTATATAAGTAATTATTAAGGCTCTTCTTTTCCCATTTTCTTTTCTGTGAATTAAAGTTTTCACCTCCCTGCTCCTACTGTTTGCCTCATTTCTCAGCTGTGCTTTTCAACCTGATCTTGCTGAATGCTAGCGTCCTGCTGTGCTTTCACCTCTCCACCTCTCCAGGAAAGACAGGGGAAATTAGACTGACTTGGGGATGGTTCTGATTTGATTGGAAAGATTTTTAAACAGTTGTAGGCATAGTGAAGACACTCACTGACATTTGCTGGAAGAAGGACAGTACCAACATGACTTGAAGAATGAGAGAACTGTAACAAGAACTTGCCAACAAAGATGAGCTGGGCTGGACAGCAATATAAGCTGACTGAACTTCATAGCAGGAGGCACTGTATTTTTGACATCAGTCTGCTATTAACACTCAGTTTAAAACCGATTGAATATGCTTTCACTGTGACCGTTAATTTTGTGCATATAGACACCTACTGTAGAAAAATCCTGATGTTTTATTAAAAGATAATGCCAGACTTAGTTTCATGTCAAAGTAGAAATTAGTGTCTAGTAAATTTGAAACAAAATTCTTAGATCAACAGAAGTAAGAGGTATAGAATGGATCCTAGGTGGTAAAACACTTTAGAGAAACACTAGTGGATGAAGATGAAATTCAGCCTACCAACTTATATGACAACTTGTCCTTTCTCACAGTCAGGGCAGAGCAGAGGGGAACGATACTTGCTGTGTTTTCTATCTGCCTAGCTTGACTGTTCTGACAGTACTCAAACCACCACTGACCAGCCCTTTACCAATGTAACTGTCTTTGCAGTTGCCCCATGAGCTTCAAGCTGGTCTAGTATTTGTAGACACGTTCCTTTCTCTGAAACAGTGACTGAAGTTTTCTCTCTTTTCTCGAAAGGAGTCAGAAAAGCACAGAATCCCATGCCACTTATCACTGCAGAAAATAACCGAGAGCTTGATTTATTTGTCCTATGCATGGTCTGATGCGGCTTGAGTTGGCTTGGCCATCCGGCTGCCAATATAGAAGGGTTTCCCTTAGGTCTCAGGCCATAACAACCAGTTCCATAGGGACAGCTTCAATATCCCTGAGGTCATAAAATGGCTGTAGACCTTTCACTTAAGTCACTTTTACCCTGTAGTTATAGGTGGGATGTTTTTGCTTGCCTATTCAAATCAGCTGGTACTTTTAATAGGCAAGAACAATGAATTGGAATTGCTTGCCACACTTGGGAACACAGGAACACTAGTAGATAAGATTTGAAGGCTGAAAATATGTTTTGTTAGTGGGGACAATGTTATTATAAGAAGGATTCATGTATTAATGAATTCATGGAACAGTGAGACAAATAACACATGCAGTGCTGGTAAATGAAATATTTCAAAGCTAATAAAGTGCTTACAGCCACGTTTTACTACAGGTAAGTGAAATAATTCAAGTGCTAAAAAGTAAGGCAAATTGAGCAAAAGAACTCAGACATGAAGCACTGCAAATTCTGGAGTTTGTAAAATGGATAGGCATCTAAGAATAGACTACACAAGACTGTAGTGAGTAAGAAACACTGGAGAGAGGGATTTGTGTAAAATACTGCCTCTTCCTTTAACAGCTTCTGTCAGAAGCGTTTTTGTGAAAGCCTGCTTAAGACTGCCTCCTTCTTTGAATATGGTTAAGTATAGGTGGTAGAAACCACCAGGGCAGCCTGCTTAGTGAGAACCCTTACGGAGGCGAGGAGGG
>NW_010243676.1:309-2823 GCF_000690775.1 Eurypyga helias | reverse complement strand
GAGCTCGCCCGGGCAGCCCTGGCCTGAAGGGAGCACAGAGAATGCAATGCTACAGCCGGACGTTGCATTTGGCAGCAAAGCTGCTGGATCCCGCAGGATTCCAACAAAACAGTGAAATCCAGGTGCAAACCCAAAGCGGTCCAGGCTCGGGCCTCTTAGGAGGAGCAGAGTGCATCAATCCTCACGGGGAGCACTCACTGTGTCACCATGCAACCCCGAAAACGCGACCGCATTTAATGCCGTGTGGTGTCTCACGGAGAGGAATGGATGTGGCGCTCCTACTGCCTTCTACCACCACGGTTGTTTCTTACAGAGTCTGAGTTTCCCCGACCAAGCAGCAAATCGTCCTTCCTTGAGAAAACGGGCAGTAACACAGGCCGAGAAGGCAGGAGCACTCCGCAGCCCTCAGCTCGGAAGCCTCTATCACCTCATGTGGACGGCCAGAGCTTCCAGTGGAACCTGCATGCAGGAGCCTCCAAACAACCCAGGTTTCTGCACGCCGTGTCCACAAGCCTCTCCCGAAAGTGATGGAGCGATGTCTCCTGGCCAGCTCGAGAAGCGCAGCTTCGCCGGGCGCGAGTGCCGAGGCAGGGGTCCGACTGTCTCTACCCTTGTCCTCTGTTAGCTGCTCTGGAGAGACTGGATAAACAGACTTTCCTCCTCAACACCTTCAGTACACATGTTCAGCACCCAGAAACACCTCCTTAGACAGGGTCAGTCGGTTTCAGCAAAGCTGTTCGGCTGCTGCTGTCACTGGCTCAGTGCTGACGACCGATACACCACGAACGTGAGCGTTAAACGTCGTTGCACACCCCAAACCGTTAATACCAACTCATGAGAAAGCAAGGCTGAGTCCCCTGTGCAATTTAGTTTGGGTTAGAAAATAAGATAATTAAAACAAACCCTTAGTGCCTTACGGCTCACCCAGTCAAGACGGGGGATCCGCGGTGGGACATACCTGAAGGACCTGAGGGACTGTCCCGTGCCTGGCTACCGGGCGCCTGGTTTGCCAGCGGAACCCCAGTGCCAAGCCCCTGCTTCCACCCCCACTGCTTCCTCTGAACAGACAGTGCGTAACCAGCGTGTCAGTCCCTGCGAACAGCCAAATTCCCATTCCCGGCACGAGGAGAGACCGAAGAAGGGACGTACGCCGCGCCGCGCTCGAGACGGCAAACGCACCGGAGGCCGATTTACATGGGGCCTGAGTGAAAAGTTGGTGTGTGGGAATAAGAACGTCACAAGTCAAAGGAACAGGGCAACCCAGCTTAATCGGATGATTCTGCGGCTGAGGCAACATATTAATCAAGTGGACAAAACAATGCTATTAATGAAATTCAGAAGGTACAGTAGGGTAACCGCGCTCGAGACGGCAAACGCACCGGAGGCCGATTTACATGGGGCCTGAGTGAAAAGTTGGTGTGTGGGAATAAGAACGTCACAAGTCAAAGGAACAGGGCAACCCAGCTTAATCGGATGATTCTGCGGCTGAGGCAACATATTAATCAAGTGGACAAAACAATGCTATTAATGAAATTCAGAAGGTACAGTAGGGTAATCAATCTTTTACTCTACTGCAAATGATAAACCAAGCATCCAGAAGGGTTATGCTAATTACATGTTTCAAGTCAAATGAGCCCATTCCATGCTTTGTCTTGTTCGGACAAACAGAACACTCCTGCCAGTTAATTGTATTTGGGATGTCTACCTCGGCGTGTGCAGTGATACATTAGCCTACGCAGACGCGGAGACGGCTCTTCCCTTCTCACCGGGATGCGCAATCCGCCTGGAGAGCAATCTGGTGCAGGAGCCCGGGCGGCAGGCGAGGAGCATCCCCAGGGGACGGGGAGCCCCCACGGGAGCTCCTCCCTGCGCGAGGAGGTGGCAGACTCGGCCACAGACTCGCAGAACTGCTCAGGTTGGAAAAGACCTTTAAGATCGTTGACTCAACGTCAAGCCAGGAGGGCACGCACGGCACAGGTCGGCCCGAGCTGGCCGAGAAGTGGCGCAGGGGGGCCGGAGCTCATACGGGGAGAGGACCCGCCCCGGGCAGTGCCGCGCAGGCGTCAGTACGCTGCTTCCCGGGGCAGCTGGGCTGTCTGCACAGAACTCCACAGTGTCATTGCACACTGCCTTGGCCCAACAGAAACACCCTCCCGCAGGAGCACGGCATCGACCCACGGACCTGCTCGTGCAGAAAGGCCAAAGCAACAGCGAGACATTTAAAAACCGGCACGAGCTCCCGTCCTCCTCCGGAAACTGCACAAGCAGGAAGACAACGGGCACACACGTACACAGAATCGACACGGTGGGGAAAGGAGAGGGAAACGAGGCCAGGAAAATGGGGAGCGGCCAGACACACAGCCTCCCGATGCATCCCGCCTGCTCTGGAACACGGCACGTACCGGCGGCGTTACAGCTCGGTGTGGGCCGTCAGCTCGGTGTGTGACAGCCCATGGATCTGGTGTTCCACGCCAGCCTTACGCCATGCGCTGTGTACGCGGCTGTGCCGAGCAC
>NW_010243676.1:0-228 GCF_000690775.1 Eurypyga helias | reverse complement strand
CAAAGTGCCGGGGTGACAGGGGAAACCCGCTGCCGCTTCGCTGGGCTCGGGGGCGTAGCAGCCAACGCTGCCCCCGGAACATGCGAGCACACGCTTGGCTAACCAAACTCAGACCTGTGAGGCGCTGGCCTTTTTCCTGGCTGCTTTTCCTGCAGCACACATCCCCCTCCTTCCACCTGAGCCTCGTTCTTTGGCTTCCCTTTGCTTCCCCCGCGCCGGCTGCAGGCT
>NW_010243675.1:599-2727 GCF_000690775.1 Eurypyga helias | reverse complement strand
CTGGTGTGTGAGCAGCGAGCGCAGCCAGCTTGCTGCAGAGGGACCATCCAAACAAACCAGTTCAATTCACTCCTTCTCCCAGGGGAACGGCTGGATGAGGTTAAGCGGTTTGCCCCAGGAGCGCAGAGCAGCAGATCCTTCCGCAGCGCAGGTATAACCGAGTCAGCGTCTGCAGTTTTACCTCCCAGGGCCGTAACAAGCATCGTCCCTCCAGGCTCAGTGTCCCTTTCCTTTCCGGGTGCCAACGTCCTGTTTTGGTCCCCCCGCACGCCAAGACAAGCCCGTTCTCGGCATCCCCTCAGCGGTGCGTTTCCTCATCTGCAGCTCTGGGATGGTCCAGCTGGAGCTACACCAAGGAGTCGGTGCTGGTCTTGGGGTAGCCCTGGGCTGGATGGCCAGATCACGGCACGGAAGAGAAAGTCAGTGCCAGACCCTCATCCAGGAGGGAGGATTTTCCACCTCCCTGAGCACTTTCCTGTTCCCAGTGCCATAACGCGCAGGAGGGAGGTGGGTCCAGCGCGGGTGGAGATGTGTCCCCATCACTCGTGTCCAGCCCCAGGTAAGGAAAGCACCGGTGCCCTCCTCTTCCCCCCGCTACGAGCCACAGAACTGAGCGTGGCGCTGGGGGAACACTCCGGTGCCGTAGGCACAACAGCCCTTTATGGGGCATTCCCGTTTTGGCGGGTGCCTCTCCCGGACGTTTCCCCAGGCGGCACGCTCTGCCTCTTCCCGCAGCGCTAAGCCTGGGCCATCAGCCAAGCGCCCTCTAACCCCCTCAGGTCCCCCGAGGGACCCAGACTGTCTCCCGGGGGTGCATCTGCCCCTCAAGGCCTGGCAGGCAGCAACATCCTGATGTGACTAATTGTCTTTTTATCAGGGAAGGATGGCGGGATGGATTACAAAGAGCTGCTTCAGGGCTATAAATCCCAGCCAAAGCCCGCGGTAAGGGGGCCTGTGATGGGGTGAGGACTGGCAGCGAGCACCAGGCTCCACCCTGAGCGGTTACGTGACCTCACTCCTGCGGAAACGTGCGTGCCGTGCGGGTGGCTGCTCTCCCAGCGCAGCCCCACACCTCCATGGAGGGACCTCCTGCCGATGGGGTGAAGCTGCGCACCACGAAGGAGGCATCCGAATTCCCCCCTCCACCCTGAGCTTTCCAGGCAGCTCTTTGGGCAAAGTCCACATCACAAGGAACAAAGCAAACACCCGTCACGGAGCCGACCTGCCCCAAACCGATGGCGTAAGTGCCGACAGGACTCCAGCATGGATGTGACGAATGGATTTTATTTCCTCCTATCCGAGTCCCAGGGGAAGGAGCCAGATTTTCATTCAAAGGACTCGAGAAAGGAAAGGAAACAGGGTTGGGAGGAGAAGCCGAGATCTCACCATTCTACCAGGACTCAGAAATAATCTTTTCAATAAAATTATTTGTGTTGCAGCACGTATGATGCTGTCAGCTCTCTAAACACAGCCATAGCAACTCCTCCACCTTCTTTAAACCTTGCAGCCAGAGCCGGCACAGCGGTGCCAAGGGAATGACGTCCCACAGCCCCGATATGCCCACGGCAGCCGGAGACGTGAACTCAAACCTCCTGAGTCACAGCTTAAAAACTCGCAGAAGCGGCTGCGGCCCTCATCAAAGGCACTTTTGCCCCGCAGATGGGGAGAACAAGAATCCTGCAGGGCAGAATCCGAGCAGGGATTTCCCAAATCTTTCGGTTATCTGTGGCGCACACTCCACCTGCTCAGGCTGAAATTCTGGTATTTCTGAACACCGGGGACTTGATTTTGCAATTTAAATAATCACCTCTTCAGCCCAGTGGTTTTTCTGTGTCGCTGTAAGACACTCTTCAGGCTCCTACTCAGTTACAAGAAGAGCCATTTAGAGCCCAAAGTTTGGGCACAAAACTGGGGCAGATTTTTGAGGGCTGGAGCCATCCCTCTGCCCTGCAGCCCAGCCCAAGGGCTGCCCAAGCCCCTCCCCAGGCCCCGCACGGAAGCACCAACGCTGCCGAGACTTTCCCCTTTTAAATCCTTTGCCTCTGGCCTGGCTGCAAATCGCAGTATTTCGTGGCGATCTGAATTGCTTCCCCGGCTGCTCGCTGCAGTGAGGTGACCGAAACGGAGC
>NW_010243675.1:0-234 GCF_000690775.1 Eurypyga helias | reverse complement strand
GCTTCCTTGTAGCCCCCTTCAGGCACTGGAAGGGGCTCTAAGGTCTCCCTGGAGCTTCCCTTCTCCAGGCTGAACCCCCCAACTCCCCCAGCCAGGCAGGGCGGCAGGGCACGTGGCGGGGACGCCGGGGCTCCGAGGAGGCAGAGCTCGGCATCCTTGGCTCATCCCGGGAATCTTGATCTGCAGGTTCGTTACGGCTTACCCAAAAAGCTGGGGAGCTGAGGCCCCTTCCCC
>NW_010243674.1:952-1781 GCF_000690775.1 Eurypyga helias | reverse complement strand
CCTCCTCCCTCTCTAGAAGCGAATCGCCCCCCCTTCTCCCTACACCGCCCAGTTTCTCCTCATGCCCTCTGCCCGCTGTGCCCAGGCCTCTCCCAGCAGCGAGGGGGAGCTCCCTGGCCTGGAGATCTCCGGGTTATGGACTTCTTGGCACGTTGCTCTGCCTGGCCAGGAGCAGTGGCTCAGGCCAACCGCAGCCCCTCGTCCGAAGTGGGCCCTTTGGCACAGCTGGCATGGGAGCAGACCTGGGAAAAGGGTCTGGGACCCCAGGGCATGGGGTGGGGCAGGAACCAGCCAGGGGGGCTCTGGGCAGGGCTGTCTGGGGGAGAGCAGTGGGGAAGGGGGACAGGGGTGTCCTGGCTGGAGCCTGGGCTCTGCACTGCAGGGCGCTGAGTCCTGCTGGGAGGGAGAGAGCAGGTGGAACCCGGGAGAGGAGGATGAGGCTCACGGGAAAGGGAGGCTGGTGAACAAAGGGCTGGTGTTTGCCTTCCCCCTCCCTGCACAGTGTGGGTAAACAAGGTGCGGGAATGGTTGAGTTCCCTCGAGGTAACAAGAAGCGCTGGAGCTGGGCCAGCCCTGCCCGCTCGGCTCGGGGCAGCTGTTCCTAGGACACGGAAGCAAGCGGGGTGCTCGGAGCTGCCTGCACTGAGCGTGCCAGGGCTCAGCTCGGGACAGGACTTCCAGGTTTGGGGCAGGAGAAGAGTTGCAGCTGTAGGGCAGAGATACTGAGGTCCCAAATGCCCCAGTTCCCGGTGAGGGGATGGTAGGAGAGACCCTGAGCTCATGGCAGGAGCTGGTGTCGGTCTGGCACCTTGGGGACACAGGCTGTGCC
>NW_010243674.1:559-931 GCF_000690775.1 Eurypyga helias | reverse complement strand
GCAGGAGGGGTGGCAGCCAGCCCCGCTGCTGGCACCTCTACCACTGCGTGCGGCAAGGGCTGCCGGACCCGTGACAGGAGCAGAGAGAACAAACGCTCTCAGGGCCAGCAGAAAACAAGGCTTCCAGGGCCTCTAAAACAGGCTCTGGACCCTCGCTCGACACCCAGACGGATGAGGCCAGAAGGGGTGCCTTGCCTTGCCAGCCTCCCCCTCATCCAGGCCTCTCCGTGGATCCGGGCAGCGGATCTCAGGGCTACGGAGCTGCGGCATGACAAGGAGCTGGACAAGGGCTGGGCGAGATGGACGGGCTCCCTCGTGCCGGGCTGGAGGTGTGTGGGGCCTGGGCATGGCACCGCGGGGGCCAAGCACCTG
>NW_010243674.1:0-532 GCF_000690775.1 Eurypyga helias | reverse complement strand
GACCAGCCCCTGCCTGGGGTCACTGCCAGGGCTGGGGACACTGCCAGGGCTGGGACACTGCCAGGGCTGGGGACGGCTGGCAGAGCCGGCAGCGTTGCTACCACCTGCTGGAAGCTGGGAAGGAGAGAGCCCAGCCAAAGGAATGAGCTGGTGCCTGGATCCCTGGGATCCTGGGCTGAGCCCCCTGCGCAGCCCCCCTGGGGCAGGGGGAGTGCTGCACACAGTTCTTACCCAACTGGTTAGTTATTTCCACAACCTTTGCTGGGAGCTGGCGGTGGAGACTCCTACCCCCACCCAGGAAAACGGAGCTGGGCAGCGGTTGTCGTCAGCTCGTTTGGAGACGAGGGACAGACACGGCCGGAGAGATCCCCAAGGCCCTGGGAGAGCAAGGAGTTCATGTCCCCCTGCAGTTGCTCTTCTGTGCCTTCCAAACCTTCCCAAAACACCTCGTCCCCCCACAGTCACAGGGGCCGAAGGAGCGGTGCTGAGAGGTGAGTCGCTCTCCCCTTCAGCCTGGCGTTAACTCTGAAGC
>NW_010243673.1:0-6517 GCF_000690775.1 Eurypyga helias | reverse complement strand
CACCGAACGTTTTGGCGTGAAATGTGGAAAAACCACTCAGTGGAGCGAGGATTAAGGATGAGGCGATTCCTTGGCTTTGTAGCTTTTTGTGCATTTCTTGAAATAACCGGTGCTATTCGGGGTTGGGTAACCCGGCTTTGGGGTATATCTCCACGTGGAAGCGCTTCGGGGGCTCGTACAGAAACTCCATGATGAAGTTGGCTACCTCTAAGTGCCTTCCTTGGAATCAGAGGGGAGGGAGGAGGATGGGGGGAGAGACCCCAGCCCAGAGAAGCAGCCAGACTTATTCCGCAGGTCCCACGGGGATTTTGTAACAAATATCTTTTTTCCCTTTCGTGCCATCAAACGGGTCAGGTGTCTCTTTACATCCCTTTTGGCTGTCTTGCTTTCAACCGTCAGCCGGAATCCTGAGCTACGGAGCTTGTTTGGGTCTGGGAATCAGTGAAACATTAACGGGGTTAAATTGAAAGTGGGGAGGTTTAGATTGGATATCAGGAAGAAGTTCTTCCTGGAGAGGGTGGTGAGGCACTGGCACAGGTTGCCCAGAGAAGCTGTGGATGCCCCATCCCTGGAAGTGTCCAAGGCCAGGCTGGATGAGGCTTGGAGCAACCTGGTCTAGTGGAAGGTGTCCCTGCCCATGGCAGGGGGGTTGGAACTGGATGGGCTTTAAGGTCCCTTCCAACCCAAACCATCCTGTGATTCTACAGTTCTAACTTCAAGAACTTTCTAGTGCTCCTCCTGGAAATCAATATGCCAAAGTTTCCATGGCCTTTCCTAGGAGAGGTGTTTGCTGACATTTTGGTGAGCGGTAGCACTGCGCTGAGGCATTGGCATTAACGAAACAGCGCCATGTGGGGGTTTCATCAGGGACCCGCCAAAAGATCTGTCCAATCTTGGAGATGAGAGTGAGAGCCATGTGAATTTGCCCTGCGTTTCTCATCCTTCTTTGTGATCTTCATCAGCTCCCAGCGCTTCTGCAAAAATCAAATAAAACGGACCGTAACTGCCTAGGCAGATTTGGTTCAGACCCAGGGCTTCGCTTTGCCCTGTGGATCTGTGGTCTGGTTCCTGCGTGGGCAGAGGAAGGGCTTCCGTCTGGGTGTGTGCTCCGACTTTGTTTCTGCTGGGTAACCCCGCGGCCGTGCTGTCTGCCGTCTCCCTGCCAGCCGGGTGGGTGGGTGTCCCGCCACCCGACGGCGGTGGCGGTGCTGGGGCGATGGTGTCGTCCCTCCTGAGCGCGCGGGGGGAGGAAGTCGGAGGTGTTGGCCGGTCATGGGCAGGTGGCCCCGTGGATGTTCTTCCCACTGGCATGGGCCAGGGCTGCCAGCACCGGTTTAACGTGGGGCACGCCGGCTCCCCGCAGGCTCCCGGTCTCCACTCCGGCAGAGGAGCTGCTTCGATATGTTATTTCAGGCTCTGGGATGGATTGGATATTCCTTCTGTTCCTCCAGGCAGTTTAACGTGACATCTATCCAATACCGTGTGCTGCTTCTGACGTTTTTACGGTAGCATAATGCTTCCTCTTTGTGCGTGTCAGCTTTCGTCATCAACCACGCGCTTGCTTTACGGTCGTTACCTGTGGATCTCCTTGGAGGGGTGGGAGCTTTGGAATGACAGGGCAGAAGGCAGTGAGTACAACCTGACTTTATTTTCCCACACCACTGATGGTGCTCGAGGGACAGCCGAGCGTCTCAAATAGAAAAAGACATTCAGAAGTTGCTGTTTTGTGCTTTGTCACATCAACTGGGTGTAACTGCCGGGAGATGCGCTGTGCCAGCATCACAGAGAAGGCAGGATTGGTTGCTTGCCTGTGTGTGTGTCGTGATTTCTTGTGGGCTGCAGGACCAGAGGAGCCTCGCCAAGAAGAGGCAATGAAACACGTCATCCCCTCTGCTTACATGGGAGCAGCTCATGCCGTAAGAGCAGCGTTTCCGACCCCTTTGGGATCGGGAGAATGTCCTTTTAGCGGGTAATACTTTTTTAGTGGAAGGGACCGCGCTGCCGGTCTCCTGCCCTGACGTGTGGGCGCATCCTTATCCTCCATGCTCGGAGGGAGGATGCAGGCAGCGGCATCAGCAGTGTGTTGCTTATTTGCATATGAGGTTAGTAAATAGAGCAGCCTAAAGCCTGGCTCAGTCAGCACTGAACGCAGGAGATGAGGGGGAGGGCTGGCACCGTGCAGCACCGTCTCCCCCACACACCACCTGCTGCTCTGGGGAAGCGATGGGGTAGGGTTGTAGTGCCATTGTAAGGGAATCCCTCCTGTGCTATCCTCGTGTGCCTTCCCTTCTCCGCAGATGTGTACGCAGAGGCTGGGGCTGCAGAAGCGCATCCCTACGTATGTGTTTGGGGGAGGAAAAAGAGAGGGCAGTAGGAATATCAAGACAGTTCTTGCCGTATTTTGTTCAGTTTTTACACAGGGAGTCGGTGCACAAGAGAGTGTCTGCTTCCCCTGCAGGCACGGAAGGGAAAAAGGGTTTTACTGCTTTCAGATGAGCAAAGCAACACGGTTCTGTCTGCTTCGCAGGGAACTTCCTTGGAGCGGTGTTAGTTTTCCTGATGCTGTAAGGTAAACCGCCCCCCTCTGTCTCCATCACCTGCCTTGTGTTCGTCAGACATCTCTCGCTGTCCCAGCCAAGCAGTATTGCGGAGAGGGTGGCGAATGTTGAGGACAATCCTGACTTGTGTAGGAACCCCAGAACGGCAACCCACGCCGTACGTGTGTGTGCTGTGATTGTGTACCACGCAGCACGTCCGTGAGGCCGTCATACAGTAAGCCTCGCTTCGACGTACTCGGGTGTGTGGCTGGCAGACGTGCTTATCTTCCCTTCTGCAAATCGCAAGGTGGATGAGAATCGATACCGTTTGTTAATTATGCACAGCAGCCAAGCTCATTAACCAGCTGGAGACATTGCAGCAGTCACGGCAAAATAAAGCAGCGTGGAGATTTAATTTGCAACAGCTTCTTTCCAAAAGCAGACACCTTGAACCAGGGTTGTGGTTTGGCCTTATCTGGCAATTAGGTACCACTCCGTCGCTCACTCACCTCCTGTCCAGTCCCCTCTCCCAGTGCAGGAAGAGAAAAGAGGGGGAAAAAAACAAGGAAAGCTCAAAAAGGTTGAGATAAGAACTACTTCATAATATAAATGAAAATTATAGTGATAACAATGCTACTACTACTAAGTAATTAAAACAATAGAAAGCAGGATATATGATACAGTAGCTCACCACACACCGACCGACACACAGCCAGGTCTTAAAGCAGTGAACAGTCCCCAAGCCCCAGAGCAGGGAGAACACCCACCCCAAACCACTCACAAACCGCTGCTCTGGTAACAGCCGCACCAAGAGCTACCAAAAGGAGCTCACGACCCAGCTATCAAGCTAGCCCAAAGCCTTACCCATCCCCCACCCCAGGCCAGCTTCCTGCCTCCAAAACTGCACATGTGCACCCCCAGCCTGACCACTGAGCCTGACATCCCATGGGATGAAGCAACTCTCTCGGCCTCTCTGGGCCAGCCAGCTCTTTGCAGGACAGGAGCTCGTTCCTGCCTGAAACCAGCACGATCAGGTATAGTAGAACTGGTGCAAGGATGTGTTAATTACCCCATGTGTCCTCAGGATAGAGAGAGAGAGATGGGTTGTGCCCCTTCTTCTGGAGTAGTGTTTTTCACTGGGATTTTTTTTTTTTTTGGCGTATTTCTTGGGTGATAACGGACCATTCAGTGAATGGAAATTTTCCTCTCCCTTTTGGCTCTGTCCTTCCTTCCAGGAGCCACCTCCTTTCCACGTGAGACAGGATTTCTCCAGTAGGATTGGGACAGTAGCCGCTTTAAAGCCTTGAAGAATGCACCCAGAGCCCTTTGCAGAAGCCAAAAGGTTCTCGGGGTGCAAACAGGCCTTCCCTGTTTCCTGTTTTACTACCAAACAGGTACAACTCTGTGAAGACCTGGCTTGCACTAAAGCTCCGGTCTTGAAATTTAAGCATTGCTTTCTTGGTTTTGGTGCACATTCTTTTTGTGCTAGAAATGTCAACGTGCCTCGTCTGTCATGCTAGGCTGAAACTTTGCATTCCTTTTCCATCCTGAGTAAGGAAGGATGGAATGCAAAACTTGTCTGGTTTACTGACCTGCCCACCCAAAACTTGAACCATGTCATCAGACCTTAAAGACCATCCAGTTCCAACCCCCCTGCCATGGGCAGGGACACCTTCCACTAGACCAGGTTGCTCCAAGCCTCATCCAGCCCGGCCTTGAACACTTCCAGGGATGGGGCATCCACAGCTTCTCTGGGCAACCTGTGCCAGTGCCTCACCAATGAGTCTGTAATAATCTGTTTTTCTTGTAGGTGTCAGTGCAGTTCCAGTGGAAAAAGATCATATTGAAGAAATGGTGAGTAGCTGTATGTCAAAGCAGAGTTCAGAAAATGCCACTCACATGCTCTCCATGTTTTGTCTTTAAACTCTCAAGAGTAATGACTTTTTTCCTAAAGGTAAAATCTTAAGGGATTGCTGATAACGTGGAACTCGGCGTCTCTTTAGCTGTGAGCAGATGCCTGCGTGCCCTGCAGTGCATCTGATGAGCATGGAAGTTGTCTTCTCGTGTCACCGCTGTACTCTGGAAACTCTGCGTTGTGCAGCTGCCTGAAGAATGATCTGAAATACTTGTTGACAGTCTGTGTGCTACTGGACTGTAAGAGGTGACACGGCAGCTTTGGAGAAAGACGGAATACCTGCAGTTCCCAACTACGTAATGGACTTTCTAATGCAGTCCTCCCATCTGCTGCTTTGGAAAGAGATTCTTAACCTCTTGGGTTAAATAAGGGCCTTTAGCTACTCTCAGCACCCGTAACCTGACATCAGACCCTCTCCCCTGGCTGTGTGATGGTTTAGATTAGCAAGCAACTGGTAGTAAAACTGGTTAACAGGCAAACAGCCGTGTGTTATTGTCTCCTCCCATCCCGCCACCCCGACTGGCAGTCCGAGATGCTCCTACGGCTGATGATCCGAGCGCCCCCTCGCAACCCGCGACTTCGGCGCCCGAGACTCGTTTGGTGCGAGCTGCACGAAGGGCTGGGAGGAGAGGGGGTCGCGTGACTGCCCTAAATCGATCCGTTTCTTCTGCTTCCAGAAGACCCTCCAGTTGAACATTAGGTGCTAAAAGAGGCACACGCACACCTGAAAAGATGGGGAGCGTGTCGCTCGCGGGGGATATAAAGGCGCTTTTGGTTTATGGCAATCCAGCCGATACCTCCGGCTACCACCACTGCAGCAGCATCGCTGGGACAGATGCTGTGTTGGTTACCTTTTTGTTTTGGTAGGGTGCTGTTGCCAGATGTTGTCTGACTCTCCTTGGGGTGCCAAATAGAGTATCACGGAATGGTTTGGGTTGGAAGGGACCTTAAAGACCATCCAGTTCCAACCCCCCCGCCATGGGCAGGGACACCTTCCACTAGACCAGGTTGCTCCAAGCCTCATCCAGCCTGGCCTTGGACACTTCCAGGGATGGGGCATCCACAGCTTCTCTGGGCAACCTGTGCCAGCGCCTCACCACCCTCTCCGGGAAGAACTTCTTCCTGATATCCAATCTAAACCTCCCCGCTTTCAATTTAAACCCATATTAATATTTAGTATTTAATACTTAAAAGTGTGCAAAAGAAGCTTGCTACCCCTGCAAGCCAAAAAGGGGAGACGGAAAGCGCTAATGACTGTCCTCTTCTTACTGGTGTGGGAGCGAGGAGCAAAGGGCTTGTTACCCAAATGCACAGGAAGTTGTGGTAGAGCTGGGATTACTGAAAACTCATAAATGTTAGCCTGATCCCTAATCCTAATCCATCATTCCTCACCAACGATGTTAGAAGCGGGGTTTCCGTTTTTGCCACGAGAATTTTCCTTCTGTTTTATTCCACCCAGGTAACACGGTGCATAGTGGAAGTTCTGACCAGCGCCCTGTCGAAGCCAAGCGCGCAACCGATTCATCCCGAATGCAAAGAAATCCTGAAGAAGAGTAAGTACAGCATTATCTGAAGTTGTGAGAGGAGTTTGGTTAGTGGATTCTCTCTGGTGTCGGAGCTGGTGGAGTGTTATTTCAGCCCGTGTGAAACTGGTGCCTCCAAATTTCAGAATTCTGATTTCTTCTGTTTAGTCTGTCTTGCTCAAAGAGCGACCAGCCTGACCTGGTAATTGTCAGGGACTCTTGGCCAACGTGTGGCTCTCTCCTTAACCCACCTGGCGTGTCTGAGGGCGCCAGACAAGCTCTCTAGGTAGCCTTGAGAGGCCAGCACACGTCACCAGGTTCACACCACATGCGGGATGCATCCCAGGGGGTAGGATCTGCCACTGCAATCAGCCAGGCTCCTCTGCCTGGTGGCGGCTGAATCCATGCCCAGCTCAGGAGAGGGGAGCCTTTTGCTCAGCCCTGAAACAGTTATGTTTGCGGTCCTGATTCCAGAGGCCTGGAGAGGTGTGCCGAAAGCTCCCCGTGGGAGTGCTCGTTTCATCCAGAGGGACCTGGACAGG